>NW_017671167.1:164412-196211 GCF_001879085.1 Nicotiana attenuata
TATATATATATATATATATATATATATATTCTTTTGGGCGTGTTTCCTCATGTATGTTATTAACATGATTTACAGGTTAATGAGAGATGTTATGCATGACCTACCCTTATTTCATGTTTATATCCTAGACGTATGCTTAGGGGTGTTCGATAGGTAGGACTCGGTCACTCGTCATGGCCCATCGGTCTGGGTCGTGATAGTTTTGGAGCTTAAGTCTGCCTTCTAATTATTGATCTGCTCCTCAAAGGCAGACTCCTGCTCGGCAGCAACAAGCATAGTGTCATGAAGCTCGGTCCACTTCGCCTTAACCTCTTGAAGCTTTTCATGTAATTGAGCAACATCTAGGTTGTGCGCAATTTTGTCTTGTTCGCTCTACTCCAATCGAGCCTCAAGTTCCCCCATCTCGGCAACTTTTGCTTCAAACACCAGGAGGCGTGCAACAAGTTGGTTCCTTTTGGCCAACGGTTGATACCTCTCAGAAGCAAGTCCTTGCTTATCAAGGATCAATCTTTGCAGGCCTTTGGAAGCAAGAAAGTTGGCTTGTTAAAAAGAATATCAAAGTTAGGATTTCCATTTCAACAGGTGAATAGAAAATTAGATACGGGGAAACTAGTAGGGTACCTATGCCACACTGTGCATGGCATTGTTTATGAGCCACTCCCCGGAAAGGGAGCGCATTTTCTACCAAACTTTCTCCGAAGCGACTGCTTCAGATAATTCGCAGGCTCCACCAGCTTGGAAAGAAGATGGCTCTCTTTCAAAACTAAAAGAGTGGCACTTCTCCTTCCTCGAGGTTCTAGGGAAGAGGTTGAATAATCATGTCCTGAATTCCTGGATAGGAGACCGTGGAGGGGAAGCATCCCTTTCTCGACCGTCTGTTGTCGGTGGAGGAGATGTGGTTGTTGCTGGTGGTGAAGGAGAAACTAGTGTCGGTGGGCGTGAAGCCATTGGTGTGGAAGGTGAAGAAGCATTGATGGCAGAAGATGGGTTGATTATTATTTGCTTAGTGGTCAAAGGCAGAAGAGGCCTAGGGTCCAAACTCCTTGGACCAGAGACATTAATGGGGACTGGAAAGTGAGAATCGACATTATCTATCAGGTCTATCTCACACCAAAGTGCTTGGGTTTCTTCCGCGGTCAAGTTTTAAAGCTCTCTAGGCCGAGCGTTTGGTTGAGCTGATGAAGATCTTTTTCTCCTTTGAAGGGAAAAATCTTCATCACTGGCTTCCCCGTCATCAGCGAGGACCACCGTGGCCGGCTCAGATGGTGTTTTCCTTGCTTTTTTTCCTTTGAGCCCCAGCCTAGGAGGAGCGTCTTCACTTGAACTTCTTGGGCTGGAGACTCCTAGAAGGGACACCCTCACTAGAAGCAGATCTACGAGCTCTGCTTTGAGCAAGGGCACTTTGCAGCACCCTCCTAGCGTCTTTGGGGTCAACTAAGACGTCGACATCGGGGGCAGACGATAGAGCCTTTCAAAAAGTCTTGTATCAAATTAAAAAATAGAGTTAGCAAATTTTTCATTAAATTACATGTGTTCGTACAAAGATAAAAGGAAGAAGGACTCGGTTTACCATGATTTTTGGCCGTCCATCCGTATTTTGGGGCCATTTCCTTCCACCGGCAAAATTTTGGGGTCGTTATTTCCAGAATTTTCTGAACCCACTGGTCCTGGACTTGAACTCATGGTGGTTCTCAATGGGTAGCTGGAACAAACGAAACAAGAAGATCAGCAACACCGGAAAAAAAAATTCACAAAGGAAGGAAGTGAATTATCGAAAACTTACGAAAGTGATTCCACGACTCAAAAAAAAGACAGAGTTGTGGCCGGGATGATGTCCCGAGTAGCAATGATGATGAACTGTTCCATCCAAACACGATATTCTTCATCATCCACGCTGGTGAGAAGACCGCGGTGGCCACGTTTGTTGAAGTTTATTACTCCCCCGGGGAAAATTTTGGGAGAATAAATATTCATCATGTGTGCAAGGGTTAGGGTTTCCCCGGTCTCCATGCACAGTTGGCAAAGGCAAGCCACCGTACGCCATATAGATGTGCCTACTTGTGCTAAGCAGACCTGGTACCGGTGGCAAAACTCCAAATCTATGGGGTCGAGCCCTTCATTCGTCCCTAGGGAGAATGGACCCAAGGTAAAGGGAAACGTATAGACATACGTGAACCCCTCCTTGGTGAAGGTAACTCACTACATCATATCCGGAGTGAGGATTTCAAGGTTGGGATAGTTGCAGTCCTCCTTCATAGTTGGGATACTAGAAGGGCGAATGGATGAGGGGTACTTGCTAACTGGCCAAATTCGTAAAGATGCAGAAGGAGCTTTCTATTAAAAATTGTTTGCAGTACTGAGATGTTGTGGTATGATGGGACAAACAGTGGGAGGATCGGAATCAACTTCCACCTCCCTTGGTTTTTCTTTGGGCCTCCACCGAAGAGAAGACCAGTGTTTCCAAAGAAGGTGGTAAAAGAAGCCATGATAGCAAAAAGTCAGTAAAATTCTTACTAAGAAAGCTGAAGAAGATGGGAGAATTTCTAAGAAAATGCAGGGAAGAAGAAGGGCTTACAAAAATTTTGGAAGTAAGGAGGTAAAAATGATGAGTAGAAAGGAAGTTATAGACGGCAAAAATCGTGGTCAAGATTACCTCGAATACCGGCAAAAATATTTGCCGAATCGTGGAGCAATACGTGTCTGAGGTATTAAATGTGAGAAGATGTGCGTCTTTCAAGTGTCAGAGACTATTTAGGTACTTTCCCGCTAAGAAAGGAATCTTCACCAACTTCCCAGTAACACTAAGATATATCACCGGAAAGTAGGGGGACTATCTGTATGGGGTAAAATTAGTTTATAACAAATGGTTGAATGATAACATGTTATGTGAGACCAAAGATAGTCAAAAGGAAATTCAGGTAACAATCAACACCAGATACAACAAATGCAATCGACATCGGGAAAATCCAGAAGGAAGCGTAGTCAACGGGAGACGATCAAGGTTTTGCTATCGGATAGCATTCAATAAGGGAATATTTTTTAACATTAAACGAGCGTCCGTTACAGAGAATATTTATACTCATGGCATGTTGCTACATGTTCATCAATGAAACTTTCAACACCAGATACAACAAATGCAATCAACATCGGGTAAATCCCGAAAGGAGCGTAGTCAACGGGAGATGATCAAGGTTTTGCCATCGGATAGCATTCAATAATGGAATATTTTTTAACATTAAACGAGTGTCCGTTACAGAGAATATTTACATTCATGGCATGTCGTTACATGTTCATCAAATTACTTTTTTGTATCCCCCTGTTCTTCTGATACAATTCGATCCTTTTTACGGCCAAATCTCAATTAATGAATCTTTAATTATCATTTAAGAGGAGTTTGATCCTAGGATCTTGTTTTCCTAGGGGACGCTATAAATAGCAAGCTCATCAACCATTGTAAAGACACAAACTTTCTGCATACTAAAGCTTTATTTTATTAATTTTGCTCTCCATTTAAGAACTTTACTTACACTTTGTCGTTATTCTCATTCTTGCTCTCGGAGACATTGCGTTTGGAGCCAGACTTGCCATCTTCTTCAATTTCAATTGCTAATCTTAATATTTATCTTATCTCTTTATCATTTTTGGATCAAAGCAATTCTCTTGTCTATTAACCATGTAATAAATTTAACCGTACCATTTTGCAGGTAAACAGAAACCATAATAGATTTGTGGGATGGTGGTTAAGCATGATATCTTAGGGTTCTTGGTTATTCTGCCCACTGCTATCTTGATCTAGACATTATTATTGCTATGTTAATAAAATTTTATGGTTAAGGATCACATGCTTGGTACTTGTTAGATATCATAGTGAATAAATGACCTACTTAAACAACTCATAACTTAGCTTTAGCAAATAACATTTCTAGTATAAGAAAAAATACATGCCCAATATCAGGGTATAGACGTATAGGTTGAAGGGTTGCACCCGCAATTACAAAATTGAAGGATGTAATGCCCAATCATAATTAATATAGCTCCAAAGGCAAAGCTTGTATATGTAATGCGGCGTCGCAGGTGCGACATTATGCTTGCAGAAGTGAGGATCTCTTGGTAGAAAAGAGGTCTTCAAGGGTATATTCTTATTTTCATATTTTTGACCTAGAGGCCTCGGTTTGTTGTAATATTTTGAGGGATTTTCAAGAAAATCATCGGAATAAGTGATTCTAACCCGGATTTGACTATATTACATGAATCCATTATTATTTTCATCATTTCATTAGTAATTGAGTTGGAAATTTGGTGGGAAATTGTAAAAACTTCTTAGACTAAAGTTTGGAGATTTGAAAGTCGGATTTGAATCATTCTTGTATGGTTGGACTCGTTATCAAAATGGGTGTTCGAATTTTGTACTTTTGGTCGGATTTCGAGACGCGAGGTTGACTTTTTGAGTTGACTTTTTATTTCTCTTTAATGATTGCAACTTTATTATTTGGAATAGCTTCCTATAGTTTATATTTATGGTATGAAGTTGTTTTGGCTAGATTCGAGTCGTTCGGAGTTGGATAATTGAGGGAGAGACTTACTAGTGGATTGAGTTAGCGTATTTTAAAGTAAGTGTCTTGTCTAACTTTGTGGGGGGAAATTATCCCTTAGGATTGGTGTTGTTTTGTGTTAATTGTGATATGTGGAATCCGTGTGTGCAAGGTGACGAATGTGTACACGGGCTAAATATGGTAATTGACCGGTTCTAGCTATGTAGATTCTTTTCATGCCTTTAATTGAGTTACCATAAAATGTCATATTCATCATCATTAGTCTATCTTCACAATATTTACTTGTCTTACCTCTTACTTGTTAATTGCCTTTATATGCGTAGTTGAATTATTGTTTTCTCTATTCCTTATTCATTGTTTAACTGTTAAGTTTCTTACTTGAAATTATTATTTCTTGGAATATCATATTGTTGAAATTGGTATTGAGTTATAGGGGTCGTGATTCACATTAAGCCCAAGTTGTAAAGTTGTCAAATACTATTCTTGTTGAGTTATTCACTCTGGTTGTTATTGTTGAGACTCTTGTGCATATTGTGGTTGAGCCATGGGCTATTTATTATGGAAACACCATTATTGTTGACTTCTTTGGAAAGTTGTGATATTGGGCACTTGAGGTGCGATTTGTTATACATTGTGATATTGATACGCATGTAGTGGTATAAGGATTTAGGGTTGAAACGCATGCGGTGGTATAAGGATTTGGGGTTGAAACGCATGTGGTGAGTTAAGGTGGGCTTGATATGCGTGTTGCTAGTAGGGAACTACTTGAAGTCACGCGGTGTGATAAGGTGGGCTAAAATGCGGGAAGCTATTTCGGGAAAATTAATTTTCATAACTAAATTCAAGGCTCCGGCGATGATATAAGGAAAGATTGTGATTTGTTTTGTGATTTGAGACTATGAGGCGGTACCTTGGTAGTGATACTTGTTGATATTTTTCTATTACTTCACTTGTGCTTTGGTTTCTTTGTTTCCTTGGCATACCATTCATTGTTTTCTTCCGTGATGCATTAATTGCCTTAGTTCAGTGTAGCTATTCTTGGCATATTTCTTTAGTGTTCCCTTTTCCATTGTTTATCATTATTATATTATCATATACTTGTTCAGTTCTCTTATTTATTCTAGTAGGCCTTGACTTGACCTCGTCACTACTCTACCGAGGTTAGGCTTGGCACTTACTAGGTACCATTGTGGTGTACTCATACTACGCTTCTACACATCTTTTTATGCAGATCCAGGTACCTCTTACCAGTCCAGGCACCATTGAGTTGAGTTCAGATTCGTAGACTTTAAGGTAAACCTGTCGCGTTCACAGGCCTCGATGTTACCCTTCATCTAGTCTATTTCATTTTCTTTCCCTTTTATAGACATTGTTGTATAGGGATGTTCAGTACTTTCTTGTAGAGCTTGTGACTTATTGTCGCCGGATTTTGGGGAGTTGTTAACTGTTGAGTTACGGAGATTCTTTATATGTTGGTTGTTAAGTTATTTGAAGGTTTTATAAATTCTCAGTTAAATTCTGCATGTATGTTAGTCTTACCTAGTCTTAGAGACTCGGTGCTATCACGATATCCTACGAAGGAAAATTAGGGTCGTGACAAGTTGGTATCAGAGCTCTAAGTTCGTAGGGATTATGATTCACAAGCAGGCTTAATAGTCTCATAAATCGGTACGGAGACGTCAGTACTTATCTTCGGGAGGCTATGGAACTGTTAAGAAAAGCTTCACTTCTCTGATTCCTTATTGTGCGAATTTGTGGACTTCGAATTCTAAATCTCAGTCCTTTTATTCTCTCATAGATGGTGAGGATATGCACAGCTGGATATGATGATCAGACACCCGTGCCCCCTACTAGAGCTGCGAGAGGCCGGGGCTGGGGCAGAGTCCGAGGACAGGCACGTGGTGTAGCCACAGCACCTGCCCGAGCTACGACTGAGGAGCCACCGGTAGCTCAAATTGGGGACAGGCACCTGAGACGCCTGTTACTTTCCCTGCACTTCAAGAGACCCTCGCCTAGTTTTTTAGCATGTTTGGCACTCTAGCTCAGGCAGGGTTGATTCCACTAGCACCTGCCACATCTCAGGCCGAGGGAGGAGCACAAACTCCCGCCGTCCGTACCCCAGAGCAACGGGTCCAGGTTGACCAGGTCTCAGAGGTCATACTAGTGCAGCCAGTTGTCTTAGTTTAGCCTGAGGTTAGAGCGGTAACATCAGAGGGGGAGCAGTGCAGGCTAGAGAGGTACCAGAAGTACCACCCCCTACTTTCAACGACTTAGATTCAGAGAATGCACATGGTTTTCTTGAGGAGTGCAACCATATCCTCCATACTATGGGTGTTGGGGAGACTAGTGGGGTTGCTTTCACTATGTTACAGCTTAAGGAAATGGCTTATCAGTGGAGGCGAGTGTACGAGTTGGGTAGCCCATCAGAGTCAGCTTCACTCACATGGGCTCAGTTTTTTAGAGATGTTCATGAGAGAGTTTGTTCCCCAGAGCCTTCGGAATGCATGGCGACGGAGTTTGAGTAGTTGCGCCAGGGTGCTATGACCATGTCAGAGTGTGCTATCAGGTTCAGCGAGTTGTCTAGACATGCACTAGCCTTAATCTCCATAGTCAGAGAGTGAGTCCGTCGATTTATCGAGGGGGCTCAACCATGGTATTAGATTCAGCATGGCTCGAGAGTTGGATATTGATACCCCATACCAGTAGGTGGTGGAGATCGCTCGAAGATCGGATGGTATGTAGGATCGGTAGAGAGAGGAAAGTGAGGCCAAGAGGCCTCGAGATTCTAGCACATATAGTGTCGCTCGTTCCCCAGTTGCAGCTTGTCATGGTAGAGGCTATGTGAGCTGCCCAGTTCATTCAGCACTTCTAGCTTCCAGTGGTATTCTGGCTACTCCCAGTCTCAGGTTGCCTATTATGCACTGACATTGTCTAGTGCACCTCCTCCGAGTGCTTGTTTTGAGTGTGGTGATACACGTCATATGGTGAGGGACTGCCCTAGACTCAGGGAGGGTTCACCTTCACATACATTCAGGCTCAACTTCTTCCATCGGGTCCTCAAACTTCTTGGACCGTGGTTACCGCACCAGTTGCCACTCTACCTGTACAGCTAGCTAGAGGTGGAGGTCGGGCGGGTAGGGGTCGCCCTAGAGGGGGAGGCCAAGCCAGATGTTATTCTCTACCAACTAAGATTAAGGCGGTTACATCAGACTCAATCATCATAAGTATTGTTCCGATTTGTCATAGAGATGCATCAGTCTTATTTGATCCAGGCTCCACTTATTCATATGTATCATCTTACTTTGCTCCATATTTGGGTATATCCCGTGATTCCCTGAGTTCTCCTGTCTATGTGTCCACGCTAGTGGGAGATCATATTATTGTTGACCGTGTGTAACGGTTGTGTTTAGTTGTTCTTTGTGGTTTTGAGACCAGAGTTAACCTATTGTTGCTCAGTATGGTAGATTTTGATATTATTTTTTGCATGGAATGGTTGTCGCCCTATCATGCTATTCTTTATTGTCACGCCAAGACAAGGATGTTGGCTATGCCAGGTTTGTCGCGGTTGGAGTGGAGAGGTACTTTGGATTATGTTCCTAGCAGGGTGGTGTCTTTCCTTAAGGCACGGAGGATGGTTGGAAAGGGGTGTGATGCATATCTAGCCTTTGTAAGGGATGTCAGTGTTGACACTCCTACCATGGAGTTAGTCCCGGTAGTAAGGGACTATCCAGATGTATTTCTGGTAGATCTTTCGGGCATGCCGCCGATAGGGATATCGACTTTGGTATTGACTTGTTCTGGGCACTCAGCCCATTTCTATTCCACCATATCGTATGACCTAGTAGAATTGAAGGAGTTAAACGAGAAGTTGCAAGAGCTGCTTAATAAGGTTTTCATTTGGGCCAGTGTGTCACCTTGGGGTGCTCCGGTCTTGTTTGTAAAGAAGAAGGATGGTTTTATGTGTATGTGTATCGATTATCATCAGTTGAACAAGGTTACAGTGAAGAACGGGTATCTATACCACGCATCGATGACTTATTTGATCAGCTACAGGGTGCAAGAGTGTTCTCGAAGATGATTTACGGTCAGGATATCATCAGATAAAGATGCGGGATCTGGATATTTCGAAGACTGTCTTCAGGACCCGGTATAATCATTACGAGTTTTTTGTTATATCATTTGGGCTGACAAACGCCCCAGTAGCATTCATGCACTTGATGAATAGTATGTTCTCTCCCTATCTTAATTCATTCATTATTGTGTTTATTGACGACATCTTGGTGTACTACCGGATGATCATGAGTAGCACCTGAGGGTCGTGCTTCAGACCTTGAGAGAAAAGAAGTTGTATGCAATAATTTTAAAGTGTGAATTCTGGGTTGACTCGGTGGTATTGTTGGGTCATGTGGTGTCGAGTGAGGGGATCAAGGTATATTTGAAGAAGATTGAAATGGTGCATAGTTGTCCTAGACCATCTTCAGCTACTGAGATCCGAAGTTTTCTTGGTTTGTCAGGGTATTACCATCGATTCGTAGAGGGTTTCTCATCTATGACTAGATTGACCCAGAAGGGTGCTCCGTTCAGGTGAACTAAGGAGTATGAGGAGAGCTTTCAAAAGCTCAAGACTGCTTTGACAATAGCCCAGTGTTGGTATTGACTATAGGTTTGGGGTCTTACACTATAACTGTGATGCGTCATGTGTTAGCCTCGGCGCGATGTAGATGCAAAACAGTAGGGTGTGTGACTACGCGTCTAGACATCTGAAGGTGCATGAGAAGAATTATCATGTCCATGACCAGGAATTAGCAGTTATTGTTCATTCCTTGAAGATTTGGCAGCACTACCTGTACGGTGTCCCTTGTGAGGTCTATACCGGCCACCGGAGTCTACAGCATCTGTTCAAACAGAAGGATCTTAAATTTCGGCAGTGGAGATGGTGAGAGTTGCTTAAGGACTATTATATCACCATTCTATATCATCTCGGGAAGGCTAATATGGTGGCCGATGCCTTGAGTCGAAAGGCGGAGAGCTTGAGGAATTTAGCATATCTACCGGCAGCGGAGAGGCCATTAGCATTAGATATTCAGGCCTTGGCCAACATGTTTGTTAGGTTGGATGTTTTGGAGCCGTATCAGTTTTGTCTTGCATGGTTTCGCTGTATTCCCTTTACGATCGTATCAGAGAGCGTCAGTATGACAACCCCCATTTGCTTGTCCTCAAAGACACGGTTCAGCACGGGAATGCCAAGGAGGTTACTCTTGGGGATGATGGTGTGTTGCGGATGTAGGGCCAGTTATGTATGCCCAATATAGATGGATTGCATGAGTTGATTCTTCAGGAGTCCCACAGCTCGTTGTACTCCATTCATCCGGGTGCAGCTAAGATGTATCAAGACTTGAGGCAGCACTATTGGTAGAGAAGGATGAAGAGAGACATAGTGGAGTATGTAGCTCGGTGTCCAAATTGTTAGTAGGTGAAGTATGAGCATCAACGGCTAGGTGGGTTACTTCAGAAGTTTGAGATTCCCTAGTGGAAATGGGAACGAGTTACCATGAATTTTGTTGTTAGGTTCCCACAGACTCAGAAGAAGTTTGATGCAGTATGAGTGATTGTGGATAGGTTGACCAAGTCGTCTCATTTCATTCTAATGGTGACTACTAATTCTTTAGAGCAGCTGGCTCAGGTCTATATTCGCGAGATTGTCCGACTTCATGGCATGCTGGTATCCATCATCCCTGACCGGGGTACGTAGTTTACAATGCAATACTAGAAGGCCGTACAGCGTGAGTTAGGCACAGGATTTGAGCTAAGTACAACATTCCACCCTCAGATGGATGGAAAGTCCGAGCGCACTATTCAGATATTAGAAGATACGCTTCGTGCATATGTTATGGAGTTCGGGGGTTCTTGGGATCAGTTCTTGCCCCTTGCGGAGCTTGCCTACAACAACAGCTACCAATCGAGCATTCAGATGGCTCCATATGAGGCCTTGTATGGGAGGCGGTGTCGGTCTCGGGTGGGTTGGTTTGAGCCAGGCGAGGCGAGGATATCGGGTACTGACTTGGTTTAGGATGCTCAAGAAAAGGATAAATTGATTGAATATGGGCTTTGTACTAACCCAATCTAGACAGAAGAGTTATGTGGATCGAAAGGTTCCTGATGTTGTATTCATGGTGGGAGAGCGGTTCTTGCTCTGGGTTTTGCCCATGAAGGGTGTTATGAGGTTCGGGAAGAAGCGCAAGTTAAGCCCTAGGTATATTGGACCTTTTGAGATTTTTGAGAGGATTAGTAAGGTGGCTTATAGGCTCGCATGGCCACCTAATCTAGCTGCAGTTAATCTGGTATTCCATGTTTCTATGCTTCGGAAGTATCACGATGATCTGTCCTATGTGTTAAATTTTAGCTCAGTCCAATTGGACAAGGATTTGTCTTATGTTGAGGAGTCGGTGGCCATTTTGGACAGGCATGTCCGAGAGTTGAGGTCGAAGAGCATTGCTTCAGTGAAAGTTCAACAGAGGGGTCAACCAGTTGAGGAGGCGACTTGGGAGACCGAGCATGATATGCGTAGGCGTCCTTATCTTTTCACCACTTCAGGTATGTCTCTATACTCGTTCGAGGACAAATGTTTGTTTTAAAAGGGGGAGGATGTAACGACTCGGTCAGTCATTTTGAATATTTTAGCCTCGATCCCCTATTTATTGCCTCCTCTATGTTGTGTTATGGTTATGTGACTTACCAGGGGTGTTTGGTTTTGGTTCAGGTGAATTTTGCAGTGAAATAGGACACATAAATCCGAAGATTGAGGCTTAAGTTAAAAGAGTTGACTGTAGTTTAACTTTTAGGTAGATGACTACGGAATGGAGTTCTGACTATTCCAATAGCTCCATATGGTGGTTTTTGTCTTAGGAGCGTGACTGGATATTGATTTGGATGCTTGTAGGTCATTTCGGCTTGAATTGGCGAAAGTTAGAAAGAAGGTTTGGAAGGTTAGAAGTTTGACCGGGAGTTGACTTTATTGATATCGGGGTCGGATTATGATACTAGAAGTTGGAATAGGCTCGTCATGTCATTTATGACTTGTGTGCAAAATTTTGAGGTCAAATCGGAGTTGTTTTAGCATGATTCGACGTTAGTTTTGGAAGTCGGATGTTCATAGTTTCAGTAGGCTTGAATTGGGTTGCGATTCGTTGAATCGATGTTGTTTGATGTGATTTTTGGCCTCGAGTAGGTCCGCTATGTGTTTTGAAACTTGTTGGTATATTCGAACGGGGTCCCGGGGCCCCCGGGAGTGATTCGGAACCAATTTCGACTTAATCATTTTTGCTGAAGCATCAGCTATTCTGGTGTCATTGCACCTGCAATAGGAATGACCGCAAGTGCAGATTCGCTGGATTGATTGGTGAAGCGCAGAAGCAGAAAGGGGCATCCCGAGTCTGGGTCTGCATGTGCAGACTCCTGGGTGCAGGTGCGCCTCCACAGGCACGAATTTTTCTTCCGCAGAAGAGGAATTTGGGAAGGACTTGTACAGGACCGCAGGTGCGGTCTCGTGGGTGCGAGCCATTGGTCCGCAGAAGCGAAATTTCATGGCATTAGTTGGAACCCCACCTGCAATAGATTTTCCGCAGGTGCGGCATCGCAGGTGCGACCCTATGCCCGCAGAAGCGAGGATCTTTGCGCACAAAAGACGTCTTAGAGGGTTTGTTCTTATTTTCATATTTTGGACCTAGAGAGCTCGGATTGTTGCAATTTTTTGAGGGATTTTCAAGGAAATCATCGGGATAAGTGATTCTCACCCGGATTTAACTATATTACATGAATCAATTGTTATTTTCATCATTTAATTAATGATTTGAGTTGGAAATATGGGAAAATTTTGTGAAAACTTCTTAGACTAAAGTTTGGTTATTTGAAAGGCGATTTGAAGTCGGATTTGAGTAATTCTTATATGGTTGGACTCGTTATCGAATGTATGTTCGAATTTTGTAATTTTGGTCGGGTTCTGAGACGCAAGCTCGCGGTTGAATTTTTGAGTTGACTTTTTATTTCTCTTTAAAGATTGCAACTTTATTGTTCGGAATAGCTTCTTGTAGTTTATATTTATGTGTGAAGTTGTTTTGGCTAGATTCGAGTTGTTCGGAGTTGCATAATCGAGCGAAAAGCTTATTAGTGGATTGAGTTAGCGTGTTTTGAGGTAAGTGTCTTACATAACTTTGTGTGGAGGAAATTACCCTTTAGGATTGGTGTTGTGTTAATTATGATATGTGGAAGCCCTTTATGCAAGGTGATGAGTGTGTACATGGGCTTAATGTGGTAATTGACCGGTTCAGCTATGTTGATTCTTTTCGTGCCTTTAATTGAGTTAACATAATATGTTATATTCATCATCATTTGTCTATCTTCACATGCTTTACTTGTCTTACCTCTTACTTGTTAATTGCCTTTACATGCCTAGTTGAAATTATTATTTTCTCTAATCCTATTCATTATTTAACCGTTGAGTTCCTTACTTGAAATTGTTATTTCTTGGAATATCATATTGTTGAAATTGGTATTGAGTTATAAGGGTCGTGATTCACATTGAGACCAAGTTGTAAAGTTGTGAAATACTATTCTTGTTGAGTTATTCACTCCGGTTGTTATTGTTGAGACTCTTGTGCATATTGTAGTTGACTCATGGGCCATTTATTGTGGAAACACCATTATTGTTGACTTCTTTGGCAAGTTGTGGTATTGGGCAATTGAGATGAGATTTGTGATACGTTGTGATATTGATAGGCATGTAGTGGTATAAGGATTTGGGGTTGAAACGCATGCCGTGAGTTAAGGTGGGCTAGATACGCGTGTTGCTAATAGGGAAACTACTTGAATCCATGCGGTGTGATAAGGTAGGCTAAAAATCGGGAAGCTATATCGGGAAAATTGATATTCAAAACTAAATTCAAGGCTCCCGTGGTGATATAAGGAAAGATTGTGATTTGTTTTGTGATTTGAAACTACGAGGCAGTACCTCGGTAGTGATTCTTGTTGATACTTTTCTATTACTGCACTTGTGTTTTGGTTGCTTTGCTTCCATGGCATGCCATTCATTGTTTTCTTCCGTGATGCATTAATTGCCTTAGTTCAATGTAGCTATTCTTGGTATATTTCTTCATTCTTTCCTTTTCCATTGTTTATCATTATTACACTGTCATATACTTGTCCAGTTCTCTTATTTATTCTAGTAGGGCCTTGACCTGACCTCGTCACTACTCTACCGAGGTTAGGCTTGGCACTTACTGGAACCATTGTGGTGTACTTATTCTATGCTTTAGCACGTCTTAATTATTTAGTATTCAGATCTTAATACACATCTAGATCTGAATACAAATCTAAATATTCAGATTCAGACGTCTTAATCTTAAAAAAAATGAGGCCTAATAAAAATAAAGGAGTTCTATTACATTGTAATTTATCTATATCAGTAGAAATTCTAGCTCTCTACTTTTCTCTTCAATACTCTTTCTTCTTCTTTTGTTGTTTTATAATAACTATGAACTAGTTAAACCCCTTGAAATTCCTATGGAGAATACTGATCAAGGACGAACACGAATAAGAAACACATATTAAGCTAAGTAGAGAATGTAATTCAAACCCATTAGTAATTATATTAAGTGGAACAACGAATTAACATTCAAATACAAAAGATAATCCAAAAGTATTGTCACGACCCCAAATTCACACTTTATGATGTCGTGATGACACCTAGTCCCTAAGACTAGGTAAGCCTTATACATGCTGAGTTAACAGCAAAATTGAACTATTTAATCATTAGACATAAACAAGTAAATGACATACATAGCTGCAAACGGCCAATAGTTATACATTTTTCAAAACCGGTAGTATGGAGTCACAAGCTCTACTGAAATACACTAGAATTTCTACATACTATATTGTTTCGATTTAAAATTTAACAGTAGCATAAGGAAGTAAGATGGTGAATTCGAGGCCTGCGAGCGTTAATCAGGTATACCTTGAAGTATCCTCCGCGCAGAAGCAACTCTCAATATCACGATCAAAAATATCTGGATTTGCCCAAAAATGTGCAGAAGCGTAGCATGAGTACACCATAACGGTACCCAGTAAGTATCAAGCCTAACCTTGGTAGAGTAGAGATGAGGCCTGGTCAACACACCTACTAGACATAGAAACCTGTACAAGATATACATGAAGCTAGCAATGGAAAAAACATCAATGTAAGGCTAACAGCGGAAAAATTACTGATTTACAATCAACAACGAAATAATAGAAACGCAAATGGAAGCAAGTAGTAAATGGGTAATAGAGAAGCAACATAATCAGGACACTGATGAGATATGAAAGAACTCAAATAAGGAGGAATCGACCACAGCTCAGATAATCAAATCGTTCCCAACACATGGGCCTAAAACAAGAATTACCCCGAGGCACCACACCTCGTAAATCACAAATCATGGACCACAATTATCAAATCTTACACGTAAGGCACCTCGTGCCCAAAATAATAATTACCTTCACACGGCAAGACCCACATGCTACCATGTACATTTCAACCATAACAAATATCAATTAAAATGATCGAGAGTTATATTTAAACACCATAAAGCATAATAACAATCTTTAATAAAGTAAGGCGTCAAATGAAATAACGTAATGACCTGGTCGGTCGTTTCATGTGTTACCGCTCCGTTTCCCCCATTCCTGCTTCTTATTGTCTTGTTTAGCTGTATTATGTCCTATCGGATTGGTTGGCTTGGGTTCGGAGAGGTTTTGGTAAGGTTTGAGACACTTAGTCTCTTTTGAGTAAGCTTAAGTTGGAAAAGTCAATCGGATGTTGACTTATGTGAAAAAGGGATCGGATGTGAATTCTGATGATTCCGATAGCGTCGGGAGGTGATTTGGGACTCAAGAGTGTGATCAGAATGTATTTTAGAGGTCCGGAGTAGCTTTAGGCTTGAATTGGCGAAAATGGATTTTTGGTATTTTCCGATTGATAGGTGAGATTTTGATATAGGGGTCGGAATGGAATTTCGGGAGTTGCAGTAGGTCTGTTATGTCATTTGGGATGTGTGTGCAAAATTTCAGGTCATTCGAACGTGGTTTGATAGACATTTTGATCAAAAGCGTAATTTGGAAGTTTTTGGAATTCTTAGGCTTGAATCCGATGTAATTTTGGTATTTTGGTGTTGTTTTGAGCATTCCGAGGGTTGGAACAAGTTCAAATGAGGTTATGGGATATGTTGGCATGTTTGGTTGAGGTCCCGAGGGCCTCGGGATGGATTCGGATGGTTAACGGAGAGTTTGGATTTGTGGAGAAGTTGCAGAATTTTTCTGCTCCTGTTGTTTCCGCACCTGCGGATTGGGGACCGCATGTGTGATGCCGCAGATGCGTAGAAAGGACCGCAGATGCGGCCAAGGAAGTGAAGGGCAGGAGCCGCAGATGCGGAGAGCTGAGCGCACCTGCGATGGCGCAGGTACGGGTATTTGACTGCTGATAATAGGCTAGATTCATGTAGTTTGGCGACTATTTATGGCCCAACTTGACTATGCTTCACTGTTTAAATGACGATAAATTGGCTCTAAGTGTGAATTTCATGTTTTGCAGGAGCGTTGAGCTTATAAGGACTTTGGACAGTGTTTGGAGCTAAATTAAAGCAAGGGAAGCACCTTGGAGCTGAGTACATGTGAAAGAAGAGAGAAAATAAGAGCTAAAATGATGAACCAGCTTAGCGCGCCCTTAGCACGACCGCGCTAGCCTAGGAAATCGAGGCAGAATACTAGGCGATATGCGCGGCCATTAGTGCGGGCACGAGCGCGGCCGCGCTAGTCCAGTTTGGAGCCTATAATTTCAGGGGTAAACTTGGAAGTTCGGGGGTAATTCCACTTAACCTATAAGAGGTTCAGCTCGCCCAAAGGGACATTATCAAGGTTTTTACAATTGAGTTGAAGGCAAGAAGAGGCAAGAGGCAAGGAGGATAATTCGACATCGAGTTCTACCTTTCTTCCTTTTGTATATATCATTTATGATGAATTTTGATGCTATGATAAACACGATTATGAGTAGCTAATTACTTTGTCTAGGGTTTTGATGGAACCTGTTGAAGGACGAACTTCGTGTTATGTTAATATAGTTTGCCAGTGTAATCTCTATTTGTTCAAATACGTTCTTGTTGTAGTTAATTGATAGGATCCTCAATTAGCTATGCCTATTTAGTATGTATTACTCAGGAGAGAGTGCATATTTAGGTAAATGTTGAACAACAACACTCCCAAAGTATATGAGGGATCAATAACCGAGGGTTTAAAGGCGGGATTAGGGATAACGAAGCCTTGGGTGTGATCTAAAGTGAGTTGTAACAAAAGCCAGCTAGCGTAACTTGGGAGAGTGCGTCTAGTAAATTGTCGTAATTAATCGGGAGAGATTTACGGTAGTAAGAGTGCTCATGATCGATAGAGACGATTATGCAAATCTATATGAAACATAACAGGAAGGGATTCCATCAATAGGGGAAATTACAACCTTAGATCCTTCTCTTATTTGTTTACAACTCAATCGTAGTTAGCTTTTAGTTTACTTAACGTTATCAGTTCTAGTTAGTTAAAACATCACCAATTGTTATTCAAATATCTGGGAAGTTGATTACAAAGAATTTAGTGAGTCTAACAAGAGCAATTGGTAGGTTAATTCCCTATGGATTCGACTATGGGCTAAATACTCAGATTATATTTGCAACGACCGCTTGTCTTTTTTATAAGGCATAGTTGGGGGTGATCAAATTTTGGCACTGTTTCCGGGGAATTAATGATTTTATCAATTACGGTTGAAAGAAATACAAAAAAATTCTTAGTGTAGTCAGTTTTCTTTATCTTCAATCTATACATTGAAATTTTAACGTTTGTTGACTTGGTTGCACAGGTGCATGCCTAGAAACTCATCGAGAACTGGTGAAGTATTTGAAGTATTATCAGATCCTGAGAAAGTTTTCAAGGCATTGAATCGGGCCAACCGGAAAAGCAAACAACAATAATCAACTGAACAACTCAAACCAAACATGGGGGATAACGTGGTAGATCCGGCTGCACAGGTAGTGGCACCTCTTGTGCCATAGGCTCCTCTATATGCTGGGCGCAACCCACAGCTGAGAATTTGGCCACAGCAATATTAGTCCCACAGATACAGGCCTAATCTTTTCAAATCACAAACAACATACTGCACTTGTTGCAAAACAAGGGACTATTTTCGGGGTCATACATTGAAGACCCTCAACAGCACTTGAAGAATTTTTTGTCAATCTACAAAACTCAAAGGCAGCCCAACGTAACTCAAGAAGCAATAAAGCTGTTGTTGTTTCCATTCTCAGTGGTAGGAGCTGCTCAGACTTGGCTAAACTCACTCCCCATTAACTCCATCACAACTTAGGAGGAGTTAGTCAAGCAATTTGTGAATACGTTTCATCCACCTAACAAGACTGCTCAGCAAATTGATGAAATTTTGAGCTTCAAACAAAAACCAATGGAAACTCTGCAAGAAACATGGGAACGATTCAAAGGAATATTGGTTATATGTCCGCAGCATGGTATTCCAGAGCAGATATTGGGGCAGCGATTTTACATGGGTGCCCAAATCTATTCAAATTAATTGCATAATGTAAATATAACTTTAAGTAACTAATTTAACTAATTAATTCGAAGCTAACACGCGAAATTAAGAAAAATGCCAAAAAAGTCCCCCGGGCCCATGTCTCGAAATCGGATAAAATTCATAAAACTAGAATCCTTACACTCTCACGAGTTCATGCATGCCAAATACATTAAAATCCGACCGCAAACAACCGCTCAAATCCCTAAATCAAACCCTCTAATTTCAAACCCTAACCCCTAATTTTAACCACCATTTCCCATAAATTCCTTGTCAAATCAGCGAAATAACACCATATAAACAAGTTTTGGTTCCAAAAATCTTACCTCCTCGAAGCTCCCTTGAATCCTCTCACAAAAACCTCCCAAAAAGCTCAATTCTCGGATGAAAATGGTGAAAGAATGGACTAAAATCGCGACAGAAACCTTATATAGGTTCTGGCCCAGGGTTTCCGCACCTGCGGCCTTTTCCTCGCACCTGGGATCCCAGGTGCGGATCTGCAAAAAATCACTTAATGCACTGGGCCGCACCTGCGCTTCACCTTCCGCACCTACGGTCTCGCAGGTGCGCTCAACCTCTCGCACCTGCGACTTCTGGTCTTCTAGCGCATGGCCGTATCTGCGGCTGCTCCCATGCTTCTGCGATCACGCATATGCGGTCCCCAATCCGCAGGTGCGCTTATGACAGAAGTTCAGTAGCTGAAGCTGCTCAAACGAACTCTAAATTCTACCACCAACCTTCTGAAATCATCCCGAGGCCCCCGGGACCTCAACCAAAAATACGAACAAGTCATATACCACTATTCAAACTTGTACCAACCCTCGGAACACTCAAAACAATGCCGGAATACCAAATCACCCTCGGATTCAAGCCTAAGGATTCCAAAACTTCCAATTTCCGCTTTTGATCAAAAATTCTATCAAACCTCGTCTGAATGACCTAAATTTTTGTGCACACGTCCCAAATGACACAACGGACCTACTCAAACTTCCGATATTCCATTCCGACCCCGATATCAAAATCTCACTATCGAACCAGAAATTTTAAAAATTTGACTTTCGGCATTTCAAGCCTAATTAAGCTACGGACCTCCTAAACACAATCTGAACACGCCCCTAAGACCGTAATCACCCGACGGAGACGCAATTCCATTTCGAGGCCGTCTTCACGCTGCTTTGACTACGGTCCAAATTCTAAAGCTTAAGCTCTCATTTAGGGACTAAGTGTCCCAAAACACTCCAAAACTCAAAATGAATCCTCCCGACAACTCATAATAGAAGAAACAAACACGGGGAATGCAGTTAATAGGGGAACGGGGCATTAATTCTTAAAACGGCCGGCCGGGTCTTTACATCATCCCCCTCTTAAAACATTCGTTCATCCTCGAACGATCATAGAGACATATCTGAAATAGTGAAAATATGAGGGTAACGGCTGCGCATATCCTGCTCGATCTCCCAAGTCGCCTCCTCGACTGGCTGACCCCGCCACTGAACCTTCACTGATGCAACGTTCTTTGACCTCAACTTCCGAACATGTCTGTCCAATATCGCCACTAGCTCCTCAATGTAAGATAGACCCTTGTCCAATTGGATTAAACTGAAATCCAACACGTGCGACGGATAACAGTGATACTTCTGGAGCATCGAAACATGAAATACCGGATGAAGTCCTGCCAAGCTGGGAGGTAAGGTAAGCTCATAAGCAACCTCCCCAACACGTCGCAATATCTCAAAAGGACCAACAAACCTCGGACTCAATATCCCTTTCTTCCCAAACATCATAACGTCCTTCATAGGCGAAACCCGAAGCAAGACTCGCTCTGACCATGTAGGAAACATCACGAACCTTCTGGTCCGCATAACTCTTCTATCTGAACTAGGCCGTACGGAGTCTATCCTGAATCACCTTAACCTTCTCCAAAGCATCCTGAACCAAGTCTGTGCCCAATAATCTGGCCTCACCTGGCTCAAACCAACCCACCAGGGATCTATACTGCCTACCATACAAAGCCTCTTATGGTGCCATCTGAATGCTGGACTGATAACTGTTGTTATAGGCAAACTCAGCCAGTGGCAAGAACTGATCCCAAGAACCTCCAAACTCCATCACACACGCACGGAGCATATTCTCAAGAATCTGAATAGTGCGCTCGGACTGTCCGTCCGTCTGGGGGTGAAATGCTATGCTCAACTCCACCTGAGTTCCCAACTCATGTTGTACGGCCCTCCAGAACCGTGATGTGAAATGAGTACCTCTGTCTGATATGATTAATACAATGCAAACGAACAATCTCCTGGATATAAATCTCCGCCAACCGCTCCGAAGAATAGGTAGTACATATAGGAATGAAATGCGCGGACTTGGTCAGCCGACCACAATCACCCAAATGGCATCGAACTTCTTCAAAGTCAGTGGGAGCCAACTACGAAAACCATGGTGATCCGATCCCACTTCCACTCCGGAATCTCTATCTGTTGAAGCAAACCACCCGGTCTCTGGTGCTCATACTTTACATGCTGCTAATTGAGGCACCGAGCTACGAACCCAACTATATCCTTCTTCATCCGCCTCCACCAATAGTGTTGTCTCAAATCCTGGTACATCTTCGCGGCACCCGGATGGATGAAATACCACGAACTATGGGCCTCCTCTAGAATCAACTCCCGAAGCCCATCAACATTGGGTACACAAATCCGACCCTGCATCCTCAATACCCCGTCATCACCAATGGTAACATCTCTGGCATCACTATGCAGAACCTTGTCCTTAAGGACAAGCAAATGAGGGTCATCAAATTAACGCTCTCGGATACGATCAAACAAGGAAGACCAAGAAACCACACAAGCAAAGACCGGACTGGGCTTCGAAAGATCCAATCTCACAAAGTGGCTCGCTAAGGCCCGAACATCCATCGCCATGGGCCTCTCTGCTGCTGGTAGGTAAGCCAAACTTCCCAAACTCTCTGCACGACGACTCAAAGCATCGGCCACCACATTAGCCTTGCCCGGGTGATACAAGATAGTGATATCACAGTCCTTCAGCAGCTCTAACCACCTCCTCTGGCGCAAATTAAGGTCCTTCTGCTTGAACAAATGCTACAAACTCCGGTGATCAGTATAATCTCACAAGGCACACCGTACAAGTAATGGCATCAGATCTTCAAGGCGTGAACAATGTAGACATGTGATTTTTGACCCTCCCCAAGATTTTCATATTTTAGCATGTAAATATTTAATGTAGGTCTAACATAGCTATTTCAACTATTTTTGACTTCTTTACTTTATTTTTGTCATAAAAACGGAAAATTACAAAAAAAAATATATTAGCTTACGTATCTTTCATAAATTTAAATAAAAAAATGTACAAAAATAGTACTTTATTTTTATCTCTACATAATCTTGAAAATACAAAAAATATATAATAGTTTCATGTTAGCTTTTGCATTGTGTAGTATTTTTATCTTATTTTAAAGGGAGTCAATTAAGGTATTGGATCACAATTTTAAGAGTTTTAGAGCCCAATTATTGGCCCAATTCGGATTAGTCCATTAAGCCTAGGGACCCTTCTAGACTCTTCTTTAGGACAAAAACAAATAAAAAAGACCCTAAGGACTTAACACAAAAGACCTAGGGACTAATTGGCAAAATACACAAAATATAACCTTAATCCCTACCCCTATATAATAGTACCTACACCTAAAATAAACCTAGACCCTATACAACAAAAAATAACGCTGAAAAAAGGAGATCAACCGCAATTCACCATACCTCACCCCCCATCGTTCCTCTCTTCTTCTCCACAGCATCAGTCACAAACAGAAGAGAGGCAGAGTTTCATCTTCCTCACACCCCTCTCACAAGATAGCAGCAACCTTAGGACCCCTAACCCAGCAAGCAAGCTTCAGCCATTAATCGCCCATCGAGAGCAGTTGATGCTCTTTTCGTCTTCCTCTTCCAGCAGCTCGCCGAAAAAATGAGCTCCAGTAGCTCGCCGGATTAACGAGCTCCAGCCGAGCAACAACGAACCAGAACACCGAACGCTTCTGCTCATTGCAAAATCTCCACCATCCCACGATATTAACTCCATTACCTCACACCAGAACCTGTTGGAAACCAGCGGCAACAACTGCCATTACTGGCCGGAAATCCAGCAGAAACTTAGAGCACGTAACTCCATCACCTCTCCTGTTTGAGTAGGATTCGAGGTCGCCGGTTGGTTGTTCCGTTCGGCGTCTCCGGTCGTGACTTTGGCTTCGGGTTCATTATTCCCGTTGATGTCTTTGTCCTGATTTACAAGAGAATTTTCAAAGAGTTTGTAAGTCTCCTGTTTCCGTTTTCATTTGGATTTGTTTTTTTGTTTAGTATCTTGTTTTATTTTCTTAGTTCTTTAATAAATATGTACTATTGGCTTCTACTGTATTATGCTTTGGTATTGTGATTTTCTTTTTGGTTTTGATAAAGGTTCTAAATCTGATTGTTGAAGAATTTGTAAAGATTAATCTTTTCGCTAGGAAAATATGTGGGTACAAATAAGAAAGTGTACTGTTTCTTGGCCTGTTTGGTTTGAATTATTTAGGAAATTTATTCTTAGACAAATGGTAAAATATAGTCAATTCAATGAAATGATGGTTTTATTTGCTCAATATCTTTTGGACATTAACAAGACACTAATTCTGATTGTGATATGAGATTGTTTTGAAACAGGTAAATTGATCCAAACCAAAAATACCCGTATTGTAATGAACATTCGTAGTTTGCTTTAGTTGAGTACAATATTTTGAAATTAGAAATCGAGGCGTGCCATTTAGAAAATTTTCATGTCCCTTGCAAAGTTGCTAACGCGTAGTTGCTTTAGGCGCGTTATTTTAATAATTTACTTTCCTAAACTCGGGTGCGCATTTATGTGACCCAAATCCAAATCTCAACGTTAGATAAAACATGTTGCGGATTGCGGGTGCATTTATGTGACGCGGTTCAAGACATGTTTTAAATAACGTTGAAATCTTCCTTAAAATAACTAAATAAAGCGGTTAAAGTTAAAATTTGCACATAGGTTCATAATTGTTTAAAATCAGATAATTTAAGCCGAATATGACAGTTGAGCGACCGTGCTAGAACCACGGAACTCGGGAATGCCTAACACCTTCTCCCGGGTTAACAGAATTCCTTACTCGGATTTCTGGTTCGCGGACTGTTAAACAGAGTCAAACCTTTCCTCGATTCGGGATTCAACTGGTGACTTAGGACACCATAAATCTCCCAAGTGGTGACTCTGAATCTCTTAATAACAAATCCCGTTTCGATTGTCCTTTAATTGGAAAAACTCCCTTTATTATACCCTTGCGGGGTGTAGGTAAAAAGGAGGTGTGACAGCTCTGGCGACTCTGCTGGGGAAAAGAACCCAGAACTTTGGTTCAGAATTCGAGCTTAGATATATTGTTATATTTGGCTTTATCTGAGTTTTCCACATGTTCCATGCTATATGTGCTAAATGTTTTACCGCTTTGATATTATCTGAATTTAATATATAAAACTGTGATGAAACCCTTCTCTTCTCATCTCCGGGGATGTGCTTACTGGTTGAGACTCCCTATTCTGTTAGTGTCACACCTTAAAATAAGAAAGAGGCCGGACAAGTTACTAAGCCGGATGGCCTTTTGGTTCCCGGTACGTAGCCCCCTCCTCGACTCGAGTTGTCCGCTCGGGTACACAGCCTAGAACATATACCCAGGTTTTGAACCTAGAATAACTTGACTTCATGCCGGATCCCTAGTAGGAACGCTTATTTGCATCACGTGCATATGACTTAGGGGACTCAACACAGGGGTTGGGTCCGTGTAGGACAGGTGTACCCGGAATAATGGACCATCCTGATGCATCCTACTTGTGCATTTATCTGTTTTGGACTCGCATGCTGACCGGCTTTGAATATCCGAAAAAATTGAAAAAAACAAAAAGGGGAAAAGAGAAAATAGCAGTGTAGAGAGTTAATTACCTATATTAGAAAAATCAATGTCCAAGTAGTGCCGAAATTTTGCCGGATTTTTTAGAAAAATGAAAGAACAAAGAAAAGTTTTTTTTTTAGTTTAGTTAGTTTAGTTTGTTTTGTTTGCCAATGGAAAAGAAAAACAAAAAGAGTTTTATTTTCAAATTAGTTTATTTTATTTGCCACTGAAAAAGAAAATATAAAAAAAGTCTTGCTTTCAGAAATAGTGTATTTGCCAACAAAAAAAAAAGAGTCTAGTTTTCGAAGATAGTTAGTTTTATTTGCCCGAACTACGCAAACCTGATTCTCGTCTTTCGGGGCATGATACGTAGGCAACCCACATAGGGTCCGGTCTTCCTAGTAAATCTTAGGTTCTTGGTTTTGCGGGGTCTTAGCCAAATTTTGCACTTCTAGCCACCTTTTGGTTAAATAAGTCATTTTGCAAAAATAATCGCAACCATGTCTTGCATGTGTCTAATAGGGAATGTTATTGCATCACATAGTGTTGGTTTAAGTTTTCTCATACAGGTGTGAATTTACTAACCGGAGTTTGAGCAGGACAGATAACCCAGGACCGCTGCATTCAGGANTGATCAACACTCCCAGCCCCGACATCGTCCCCGTGGACATCCTTGTACGCCAGGTGACCCTACCCAATGCTACTTCTCTCCACATAACTCCCAGAGTCATACACCACTTTTCCGGTACCCGGCTCCACAAAATGCTTATCTACCCCCACGAGCCTGCCAGAAACCCCCCGGATCCGGTTTCCGGCCCAATCAAGCATGTAGGGATGAGAGGTTGCGGAAGAAGAAAGCCTACACTCCATTGGAAGGGTCATACGCCAATCTTGCATTTTTGGCTACAGCAGAAATTCGACCATAACCAAAAACGAAAATAAAAAAAAAGGAGAAAAGAAAATCCAAAAAGATTTTGCATGTTTCATCATTTTCAAGAAAAAGAAAAAAAAATGTTTTCTCTAAGTTAGTTGTTTTTTTTAAATTTTCGCCTGTATCCAATCTGCCCGAACTATGCATACCTAATTCTCGTCTTTCGGGGCGTGATATGTAGGCAACCCACATAGGGTCCGGTCTTCCTAGTAAATCTTAGGTTCTTGGCTTTGCGGGGTCTTAGCCAAATTTTGCACTTCTAGCCACCTTTTGGCTAAATAAGTCATTTTGCAAAAATAATCGCAACCATGTCTTGCATGTGTCTAATAGGGAATGTTATTGCCTCACATAGTGTTGGTTTAAGTTTTCTCATACAGGTGTGAATTTACTAACCGGAGTTTGAGCAGGACAGATACCCCAGGACCGCTGCATTCAGGAGTTGCTTAAGGAGATTTACTCTTATTTTTATTTTTAGTTATTTTTGGGTATTTTTTTTTATATCGTCTTTTACTTTCTATGTTTTGTATAGAGATGTCAAGTTTTTGTCATTGTACTTTTTGTTTTATATTTGACAAGGTGTGGTGTAATTCAAAAATCCAAAAAAAAGGGAGATGTTGCATTTTATATTTCCGTTATGAGTTTTCTTTAGAATACTAGTTCTAGAAATGAAAAAATTTGAGGTTGCTCTTCCTTTAGGCAATTAATATCCAGGACTTAAAATAAATTATTTTTATGTTTCCTTTAGTATATTAGGACCAAAATTCAAAAAAAAAAATGAAAGAGAATTTTCTTTTAGTACTTCTTTAAAAACTTTCTTTAAGACGTTAATTCCAAAATCCAAAAAGATTTTTTTTGAGGTGTTTCTTTGGGAAATTAGTGAAAAATGAAAAAATAATTCTTTTTATTTTCATTAGAACTTTATAACTCAGGATATTAAATGAAAATTCAAATATTTTCCTGTGGTTTATTCTCTAGATTTTCTTCCTAAAAAAAAAGAATCAAAAATATTTTTTTTCTAGGGCTTTCCTTAATAATTTTCCGTAGGGTGTTTGTTTCAAAAGAAAAAAAAAGAGAAAAAATGCCCGTTAAGCTTGAGTTTAGAATCGGTCATAGAACATTAAGTCTAGAAATTTCAAAAAAAAAAAAGAATTTGCTTCTTTTTTCCCTATTTGCTCATCAGAGTAGTCATTAAGGTAAAAAAAGAAAAAAGAAAAAAGAGAATGTCAATTTGTTTCTTGATCTTCCAGAACTATGCAAAGATCTGATTCATGCGGGGTCATGATACGTAGGCAACCTACATAGGGTTTGATCGAATCATTTTTTATTTATTAAAAGAAAAAAAAAAGAGGAAAAATGGGAAAAAGAGAAAAGGAAGAGGCAGAATTGTGGGATGTGAGAAATGAGAAGGAAGAAAAAGAGTGATAATTAGAAAGAAAAAGAAAGAAAATGAGCAAACTAAGAAGTGTGAGGGAAGAAAAAGAGAGGTTGACATAAACAATTGGGATGATGCCAACTGACCTTTGTACCCTCGAAGTCATTTTTAGAACCAATAACTGTGGCTAGGTGCATTGCACGTAAAGTGAAATTATCTTATGTTAAATGCCCTAACGCTAACGTGATGGTTTCATTTTGTCATATCATTTAAGAAAGGTGGTTGGTTTTGTGGTTTTTAAAGTAACTCTTCCATACAACACAAAGGCAAAAGGCAATGGCAGAGAACAACAGAAGTGAGTGGGTTGATACGGGTGCCCAAAAGCAATTTTTCAGACCCATATGCGAAAGGCTTTGATCCTGCTGTTCGATGCATGTACCACTCTAAAGTCCGGGGGCATAGCATTGAAGATTGTCGCTCTTTGAAAAGGGAAATAGAAAGAATGATTCAAGAAGGGGTAGTTGTGGTCAATGACAGTGACAGGGAGCATGCGAATCCTCTTGGAAACTTGTTGATTAAAGTTGGTAATGGTCTTGGCAGTATTGATGCGAAACTCAGTGGCTAAGATGCCGTGCTTGGTAATTGGGGAGACGCTCCATTTCTTGGTCAGCCGGAGTGGAATTTTGGTGGTTTATTTTGTTGTCATTTCTGTTGTCCGGGTTATTTCAGGGTTGTAATCCGGATATTGTCTTGTGACTCAAACCCTTCTATCCTTTCAGTTTGCTTGGTTTGTTTAGTCGTAGTAGCTCGTTTAGTGCTGTCTAGGTTGGTTCCAGGGTTGTAACCCCAGTCTAGTTTGCTTGTCTTGTTGTTCGAACCGTTTGTCTAATACAATTTCCTATTTTCTGTTATTTCTAGTCATTTTCTTTTGCTTAGTTCTCTTTTCTTTCCATAGTTCTTTTCCTGTTGGCTCTAGTGACATGACATGCATGCGTAATTCTCGGCATGGGCTCAAAAGTTAGTCATGAAGCATTGAAACAATTTTTGAGATGACAAGGGCATTTGAGGNTCAAGAACCAACTTACTTTAGGGCATTTGATCATGGCTGTGGGAAATCCTTCAACGAGGTAATAAAAATGGGAAGGATGGTGGAGGATGGGCTTAAGTCGAGCAAGATCGTGGGCTATTCTGCTTTCAAGGCCACTGCCCAGGCTATTCAGATGACACTGGAGTGGTGGTGAGAAGAAAGATGATGTGGCATGGTTGTTTCAAGAGCTTGGTCCAGAGGTCCATCAGCATATTACAACCAACCTCGACCCCAACCCCAAACCTATCCCCGAGCTCCACATAATCCACCTCAGTATTATCCTCCGAACGATGTCCGGTCATATGTCCAACCATCAGGTCACTCCCTATGGCGAGCACCAGCGCCGCATAATGCCTCCTTGCCTTCACAACATTTTCGAGCACCCAACAACCCTCGAAAACAGGGGCAAGGAAGAGAACAGAGGAAAGGAAATAGTTTCACGCCAATTGGGGAGTCCTACACGAGCTTGTTTGAAAAGTTAAGGCATTCTGGCTTGATTGAGCCGCTCCTCGGCTATACTCCAGACCCACATGCAAAAGGCTTTGATCCTACTGTACGATGCATGTACCACTCTAATGTCCAAGGGCATAGCATTGAAGATTGTCGTTCTTTGAAAAGGGAAATAGAAAGAATGATTCAAGAAGGGGTAATTATGATCAATGACAGTGACAGAGAGCATGCGAATCCTCTTGGGAACTTGCTGACTGAAGTTAATGATAATGAAGTTGTTAATGGTTTTGGCAATATTGATGTGGAACCCAGTGGCTAAGGTGCCGTGCTTGGTAATTGAAAAGACGCTCCATCTCTTGGCTAGCTGAAGAGGAGTTTTGGTGGCTTATTTTGTTGTCAGTTCTGTTGTCCGGGTTATTTTCAGGGTTGTAGTCCGGATATTGTCTTGTGACTCAAACCTTTTTATCCTCTATTTTGTCTGGTTCCTTTAGTCGTAGCGTCTCATTTAGTGCTATCTAGGTTTGTTTTAGGGTTGCACCCCAGTTTATGTTGCTTGTTTTATTGTTTAAACCCTTTCACCGTCAGTCTAATGCAATTCTCTATTTCCCGCCATTTCTAATCATTTTATCTAGTTCCTTTTTCC
This sequence comes from Nicotiana attenuata, assembly GCF_001879085.1. NCBI lineage: Eukaryota > Viridiplantae > Streptophyta > Magnoliopsida > Solanales > Solanaceae > Nicotiana > Nicotiana attenuata. The sequence continues at coordinate 193,050 of NW_017671167.1, forward strand.
TTTCGCAATTCTTTTCGTGCTGGTTCTGGTGACATGACATGCACGCATAATTCTCAGCCTGGTTTTAAAAGTCAGTTCAGTAAAGAAGCAATAAGACAATGTTGAAGATGTAAGGACAGTTAAGGGATTTTGAAATCTCTTCGAGCCCTAATTGTGTGAAACTAGGTCAGACGGAACATAAACAAATACTGTAGAAATGCATCATGCCACATCGACTTGAAACCAAAGGCAATTTTGCCCCAAGTCTACAGGGGTCGTTCATGGTACCGGGATTGTTGTCCAATGGTGCTAGGTAATTGACAAATGCAGAAGGCAAATATGTGGATATGGTTAGTAATTCTGGTGCAATCAAAAGATGTTACGTATGTTTTCCTCATGTTTGTTTAATTGTGTAGTTTGTACTTGGCATTTTGTTCTGCTATCCAAACACTTTATCCTTTGTTACCCCTTTGAGCCTTGGTTATTTTCTTGCATACCCCTCTTTTGGAATCAATAATAAAACTCGTAAACCCGAGCGGGGAAAGAAAGTGGAGGAACAAGAGAAAAATAGTAAAAAAGAAAAAAAGAAGAGAAAAGAAAAAAGAAAAAAAGAAAAAGAAAAGAAAAGAAAAAAAAAGAGGAGAAAAGGAAAGAAAAGGAAAAAAAGAAAGAAAAGAAAAAGAAAAGAAAAGAAAAGAGAAGAAATGAAAAGAATGAAAAGAAAAGTGGAAGAAAGGGGAAGATCGCGACAACGAAGAAATTCTATGACATGAATTACGTTCGACCTGATTCCTTTTAAGGATACGTAGGCAGCCTCACGGTTCGGTCCCTTCAAAATAAAAAGCCAAAAGTCCCCAAGAAAGAAACTGGGGCAGAAGTTGTGGTTGTTGTGAAAAATCGAATTCTGAAAGTTGTAATTTTAAACCCATATTGAATTGTTTTGAGCCTTTGATACCCTTTCTTTCTAACCCTATCCAAGAACCCACATTACGGTCCAAAGAAAGACCTTCCGATCAGTCTTCAAGAAATGCCAAGTCGAGCAAGTGGAGGCGATTCATGTCAGGGGCAACACTCCGGTCCAAGCAGAAAAAAAAATAATGAAAATGAGAGAGTCTTATTGGTGAAAACCCTCACGGGCACCGTAAGGCAACGGGAGCTGAGAGAAATAAAGATGAGAGAGTCTTATTGGTGAAAACCTTCACAGGCACCATGAGGCGACTGTAAGTTGAGAGAAAGAACAAAATGAGAGAGGCTTGATAGTGAAAACCTTTCGGGCACTACAAGTCGAATAAGAATTGTGATTCAAATTGGATAAGCGGAGCATTGAAGCCCAGTTTCACGATTTAAGGGTACAACAAGAGCTGAACATCAGATTTGCTTGACAGAATAGGCCGTAGGTGCATGTCATGGTCGTTAGAGTTGGTATCCACATCCGGTAGGCTTCTACTTTGTAGTTTTCTTGTTAGGAATCATCTCTGTCCATTATCCTCTACTCTGTTCCTTTTGTCTTGTTTACTTCCTCTTCCTGAGTCTGTTTGGTCAGAACAAGTGAGAAATGACTTCAAAGTTTGCCACCATCTTTCCAATTGTACAAAACGGGATCTGGTTAACACATCAAAGCATCATAAGTCAAGAAAGAACAGCATACACATTGAGTGGGCGGCAATTGACATGCTTTGGGATTCATGTGAAATACAAAGGTTTTGTATATATCGATTCATGAACAATGCAACAGATAGAGGATGTGGGGTGAACGGATCAAAGGTATTCTCTGTGATGAGGTTGACAGAGAAAGTGGTTAACCAATGACAAACAAGGTCTTCCAAGCGGAAATCAAAGTTATCATGGCAAGTGAAGGAGCAATAGACCTCAAGGCCAAGGCCAGTGGTTTAAGTCGAGAAAGAACAGTATACGCACTGAGTGGGTGGCAACTGACGTGCTTTGGGATTCATGTGAAACACAAAGGGTTGGTAAATGTCAGTTCATGAGCAATGCAAATAGAGGATATTGGGTCTGAACGGAGAAAAGGTATTTTATGTGATGAGGACGCCAGAGAAAGGGGTAAGTCCATAAACAAGCAAGGTCTTCGAGTGGAAATCAGTCATCATGGGAAGTGAAGGAGCAATCCCCCTCAAAGTCCAAGACCACAAACCAACCACCACATTTTAAACTAACAAGATTTTTCTTTGATTGAAACAGGGGCTGAAAATTTTTGTTGGTTTCGGAGAAACCCTCCTTAAGGGATAAAGCAAGCACCAAAACAGGTTTGACCATAAACTCTCAGGACCCTCCTGGAAAATGGGACTTAGTTTAAATCTCAAAACAATCATGAGTAGCATAATTTAGCATAAATGTACTCCAAAGGAATATAAGTTGGTTTCTAAGTTTGCATGCTTAAGATAGCAATTAGAAGTTTTCAGGACCCTCCTGGATAATGGGACGTAGTTTTAAGGTCTGTTTAGATAACAAGATATAGTGGAAGTCGTACGTTTTAGTAGAAATGACTTAGGTTAAAACTGTTTTTTTAACTAGAAGTTGTCAGGACCCTCCTGGATAATGGGGAGTTGTTTAAGACCTTTTGATAACAAATGTAGCGGGAGTAATACCTTTAGAAGATACAACATAGGTTCGTAATTGTTAGGAGCTGTCAGGACCACCCTGGATAATAGGACTTAGCTTTCAAAGTCTTATAATAGTTGGTAGAATAATTCAGTTTAACACTCACATCTGTGCCCAGCCACCAAACTGGGGCAGAAAATCTTCTTTGTTTGTCTATTTTGTTGAAATCAGGCGCCCACCTGGAGAACAAGGGAATACATTTCAAGTTCAGCAATCAGGCGCCCACCTGGAGAACAAGGGAATACATTTCAAGTGTCAGCAATCAGGCGCCCACCTGGAGAACAAGGGAATACATTTCAAGTTTCAGCAGTCAGGCGCCCACCTGGAGAACAAGGGAATACATTTCAAGTTTCAGCAATCAGGCGCCCACCTGGAGAACAAGGGAATACATTTCAAGTTTCAGCAATCAGGCTCCCACCTGGAGAACAAGGGAATATATTTTAAGTTCAGCAGTCAGGCACCCACCTGGAGAACAAGGGAAGTACAATTCAAATTTTAGCTTTCAAATTTTTAGTAATATTTGGTAACATGATGCGCCCAGCCACCAAATTGGGCAGAAAATTT
>NW_017671167.1:196995-200949 GCF_001879085.1 Nicotiana attenuata
AGTATAGATTTTCTCCTAGGATCTAAATATTAGTCTGATGAATTTTTCTCCTAAGATAGAAAATCCTAGTCTGATGAACTTTCTACTAGGACAGAAATCTTAGTCTGATGAATCTTTCTCCTAAGATAACAAAAATATACCTAGTCTGATGAATTTTCTCCTAGGATCAAAATCTTAGTCTGATGAATCTTTCTCCTAAGATAGAAAACCTAGTCTGATGAACTTTCTCCTAGGATCAAAATCTTAGTCCGATGATCTTTCTCCTGAGATAATGAAACGACCTAGACTGATGAACCTTCTCCTAGGATCTAAATCTTAGTCTGATGAATTTTTCTCCTAAGATAGAAAATCTCAGTCTGATGAATTGTTCTCCTAAGATTGAAGACCTAGTCTAGTGGGCTTTCTCCTAGGATCAAATCTTAGTATGAGGAATCTTTCTCCTAAGATAGAAGGCCTAGTCTGATGAATTTGCTAGTCAAATGTCCTTGGTTTTACTCACAGGATCGTGCATTCCAATCAAGTCTTTTGTTTTACTCTTATCATTGCATCAATAGCTTAGGTGATCTATATTTTGCTAACAACCCCCAAATCTTCCTAGTGCAAATTGGGGCAGAGAATTTCTTTGTTGTTTATTTTGTTGCAGTCAGGAGCCCACCTGGAGAACAAGGGAATACTTTTCAAGCTTTGCAGTCAGGAGCCCACCTGGAGAACAAGGGAATACTTTTCAAGCTTCAGCAGTCAGGCGCCCACCTGGAGAACAAGGGAAGTACAATTTAAATTTTAGCTTTTAATATTTGATAACATGATGTGCCCAGCCACCAAACTGGGGCAGAAAATTTTCTTTGTTTGTTTATTTTGTTGCAGTCAGGAGCCCACCTGGAGAACAAGGGAATACTTTTCAAGTTCAGCAATCAGGAGCCCACCTGGAGAACAAGGGAATACTTTTCAAGCTTCAGCAATCAGGCGCCCACCTGGAGAACAAGGGAAGTGAAATTCAAATTTTAGCTTTTAATTTTTAATATTTGATAACATGTCGTACCCAGCCTCCAAACTGGGGCAGAAAATTTTCTTTGTTTGTTTTGTTGCAGTCAGGAGCCCACCTGGAGAACAAGGGAATACTTTCCAAGCGTTGCAGTCAGGAGCCCACCTGAAGAACAAGGGAATACTTTTCAAGCGTCAGCAGTAAGGAGCCCACCTGGAAAACGGACACATGTTTCAAATGGTAACAATCAAGCATCATTCGGAGGAATGGCAGCAATATCGCCAATCACAATGCAAGACAACAACAAGAATACCATCGGAAGATTACAAGATACAAGTTCAAGGCAACACAAGAACAAGTTAGAGGACATAGATAGGACTCTCTTGTAATTCGTAGATCATAGCTTAGGCTAGCTTCTTTTTATTTTAACACGGTGTAATAAGGAGGTCAGCGAGCAGTAGCAACAGCAACAGCAGAAAGTCGCAGCTCTTGGTAGTCCCAGCTACCAGACATTCCCGAACTACACTGACCTGATTCCTGTTTAGCCCAGGATATGTAGGCAACCTTTGAAGCAGGGTGCGGTCAACTCTTTTAAAAAATGCTTCATACGGAATATGCGAACGGGCAAAAATCGCTCGTTTCCGCTCACTTGTCTTTGCACGAAAACTCTTCGTGTTTCCGGCAAAGAGGGGCAGCTGTGAGCACGTGACTTTTGCCCTAAGCAAATTATTCCAAAAGTTTCAAATAATTGATTTCTTAATTATTTTACAATTTTTCTGAATTTTTGTTAAATCTTTGTGTTAATTGGTTGCATTTTTATTCATATGAAAATACAAAAATATGCATTGGCATTTAGGGATTTAATTTCACAATTTTAGTATTAATTTAGTTATAGAACAAAATTAAAGAAAATTGCAAAAAATAGTTTCTTTGCACTTTTAATTGTTAATTGTTGCATTTATCTTAAATAGAGTTTTAATAATTCTAGGAGTAATAGTTTAATCAGGTCTTTGTTTTGTTTTAGCATTTTATAAAATAGATAAATAAATATAAAAATACAAAAATAAAATACAAAAGCAAGAAAATACAGAGAAAACAAATTGGTCTTAATAAAATGCCCAAATTGGGCCAAAAATGGTTTAGCCCACCCCAAAAACCTCTCAAAACCGGATCAAACCACTGGCCCAAACGCACTGCCCGGTACAAATTGCCCCATACTCAAAACGACGTCGTTTTGACGTCGATGTCGTTTAATCATGACCGTTCATCCCCTCAAATCCAACGGCCTGGATTGATCCTTCAATTCAAATAAAACTGTCCGAAATTATACCCAAAACCCTAAAAACATCCCTCACCCTCCTCGTACTCCCTGTAACGCCGGCGTTGCCCCACCGTCCTCCTCCCATCTCCGCCGTCCTCCGCCGGCCGGAAATCGCCGCCGGCGGCGGCGATGCTCCGATGGCCACCAAAATTACACCCTAGAACCACCGTTCTCTCCTCTTTCCAACCCCCATCTTAGTTTGTCTCGATTCCCATCCAATCGCCTCGAATATCAGATCTAAACTTTTCCGGCCATGACAACACCTCGTCCAAATGACACCAAATTCACACAAAGTGTTCACCTCCCTCCTTACATCACGAATCCATGTCTATTTCACCTCAAATGTTCCCCGAACTGTTCGAATTTCGAATCAAACTTGGACTCCAAAACCCTAGCTGCATGAGTCACGGGTTTTTCAGAGGGCTTGATCATTATATCATTTAGTCGTGTATTTTCTCATGAAAATATACGATTAAATGCTCATTTGGTCAAGGGTTCATCAGATTTTTTGACCAGTTGAAGTCTCAGAACTGGTAAACTTCCCCGGTTATGTTTCTGTTATTTTTATTATCTGTTCCTGAGTATTTGCGTGTTAGTCGTCTTAGGTTTTCTGCTGCTGAGTCTGATTTCTGTCCTTGTCCAAATTTTGATTCAGAATTCAGCGATTCAATGGGTGATAATTTGTCTGCTAAAAATGGTTGATAGATTCGAACTGTTAAGACTAATATAGGTTAGTGTTTGAAGGGTTCGATTTTGCAAAAATACTGTTTGATTGATGCCAGGTTGATTAGATTTGATTTTCTTTCTGTTTCTTAGAAATATTTGGCTAATTTGGTATAGTTCATTTTGTGTTTGAAGATGTAACGAGGTTCTGATCGATTGTTGTTAATTTGCTTTAGTTTTGAATTAATTCAGTGGTTCCTTTGATTGTTACCAGCTGCTTCAACTGGTTTAGTTCAGTTAATTTAGGATAATCAATAAATTGTTCAGTGTTTGAAGAATTAGCAGATCTAATTAGTTAAAAAGTGCTGTTAGAGATTGGTGATAGCTGAATAATATAGATTTAGTTAATTATGAGGGATTGGGACAGTTTGGGTAATTTTAGTTTGAACTAAGGGCAATCGGGGCAATCCAGGGGTATGGAACTTAGCTAGGACTCCCTAGAAGCTTCTAGATGTAGGCATTAAGGTACATTTCAGTAAACTTAGAGTGCTTAGTTGAGCAACAAGTTAGAAAACAAAGGACTAAATGGAAAATAAATATGGGCTAATGAGCAAAATGAAAATCTGAAGTTGTACCCTAAGTTTGCCTATAAATAGGCATTCATTTGCCTTGTATATCAAGTTTGGAAACACCTAAAACCCCTCCCCCAAAAACAGTCTCTACAATCTCAACAGATCTGAAATTTGAAATCCAAACTTCAAATCTCCAAAAAATAAAAAGAAAACAAACAGAAAAAGGGAAAAATCCAAAAATACGATTACATTGCATTTTATAGAGTAATTGTGAGTTTTAGGCATTGATCTTCATCTATTCTAATTGCTGGGGCTTTTCTGCAATACACTAGTTCCACTATGGGTGGATTTTGGGTCTAATCGAGTCAATTTGGGCCATCAGTTGGGTGTTGTGTTTCTGTGAAGTATTCCTGGGT
>NW_017671167.1:201628-289801 GCF_001879085.1 Nicotiana attenuata
TCAGAGTGAAGGTTTTTATTACAACATACGAACTCAGAATCTGATTTGGTTGAGATGTTAGTCAAAAGTTCAACCTGTGAACTGGTTTGGTAGTATTCATATTACTGGTAGCAATTTTTGATCCTGCAAGGGAATAATTGGTTGTCTGCATTTGAATAGAAGTCTTAGATATCACTGATATGGGCACTTGAATTGGTATCGGCAAATTAGTGTTAAGTTTCACCTGAATTGAATTGATTTATCTAGACTAGTAGTTCATGACAGTGTGGTTTGGGTTCGACGTTGGCTTCATAGCCAATTGAATTGTAGTTGTTCCTGCTGGGATTCGATCCCAAACTTTGGCATCACAGCCACCTGAATCGCCCTCTACTTCCATTGGGTCGCCTGTTTGCATTTGGGCCTCGGTGTATTAATAGAGCCCAGGTCTGTTTTGACAAAATGATGACCAATCTTAGGCCCGATGACTGTGGCCGTGAAAACTTTAGTTCATAACGTGCCTGTTTTGCAATCTGGGCTCAAGGCCCATTTTCTCTTTACCTGTTTCTGGTTGTTTGAATTCGGGTTTGAAATTCATAGCCTTAACTAATTAGGATTTTACCTTCATTTTTAGAGACGGAATAAAATAGAAAATCATAATTGCATTAGGTTTGTCTTTTAAATAATAAATGAGACGATCCTCGCTAAACAAAACAAACAAATTACGGGGCCCTCAATAAATGCTATAAAAATACTTAGACTCCGGGACGAGCCGTTTAGCGAATTTCACGGTTTTCCCCAAAGATGATAACGCGTAGTTGCTTTAGGCGCGTATTTTAATAATATTACTTTCCTAAATTTGGGTGCACATTTATGTGACCCAAATCCAAATCTCAACGAAGTCGAAATGTGTTAACAATAACAGGTGCACTGGTGCGACGTGATTCGAGATGCATTTTCACGACGTTGCAATTCTTATTAAAAATAAAAATAAAAGCGGTTGACTAATAAAAGCACATAAGCTAGAACATGTTTTAAAATCAGATAAAATCAAATACAACAGTTGAGCGACCGTGCTAGAACCACGGAACCCGGGAATGCCTAACACCTTCTCCCGGGTTAACAGAATTCTTCACTCGGATTTCTGGTTCGCGGAGTGTTAACAGAGTCATAATTTCCTCGGATCGGGATTCAACCGGTGACTTGGGACACCATTAATCTCCCAAGTGGCAACTCTGAATATTAATAATAAATCCCGTTCCGATTGTAAAAAGGAGGTGTGACATGGTCGATTTCAGTTTACGGCTGTTCTCCGATCGTCTCTGACCTTTCTCCGGCCAGCCATGGCTATTCGAGTCTGACACTTGACTCTCCTGCTTAGATCGATGGTTTTCAAAGCCTTTCTCACCACTTGGGGTTCCTCTGAAACCCTAACCTTCAAGGTTCTCTCGATTTCTCTTAGATTTGTTTCAGATCTATATCTGTTCTGAACTTTTAAGCATTTTTCTCGAAGTTTCTTTTAAAATTCCGCTTTCAAATCTCCTTATCCTTCTGATTAAGGTTCTGTTAAGTTATTTTGAAACCTTTCTTTGATTTTTAATATGTTTTGCTGTGTAATATATTTTGCTGTGTTTGCTCGTATTATCCTTCTGCCTGAGTTTGCATGTTAAAACCCCTAATTTCTTTTAACTGTTTGTTTGCCTGAGTTTTTGTCCGATCTATCTATTTATCCTCTTTTTAAAACCCTTCTATTATGGAAAATCTTATGGTTTTGGGTCTGAGACTTTTCGTTTAAGTGCAGAAGTTCTCTTTGAAACCTCTTGTTCCCTTTGTGCGATTCTTCTGATTCTGGGTGTCTATCTTCTCTTTAACTCGCATATGTTGAAAGTCCTAATTTTTCTAGGTTTCTTCGTTTGATTTTGTGACTGGCCTGTTCTTGTTTGAGTTTTTGTGACTATCTCGCTTCGAATGTGTTTCTACTGAGTTCCTTATGCCTAACTTACATTAGCTCTATGTGCTTGTGTTCGTCTTGACTGGTCAAGACTTGCCTCTTTGCTTGCTATGTTTGGTTACTCATATCTCACTCTATTTATATGCTAAAACATGACTCATGACTCTCTCTTTGATTGACTCTGATCTCCCTGTCTCTTGGCTTGATTTGAAAACTTCCCATTAGACTTTCGATTCTCCTATTTTAACTTGGTTTGTTTGCTTATTCATGGGAACCCATGTTACTCTCCTTAAATCAGCAATTTCGAATCATTGATTCCCTGATTTACCATGTGCTGATTTTCGATTGTGTTTTCTTACCTTATTTGGTTAACAGAGTATTTTACTGATTCTTCATTAGTTGTTTCCTCAATTGAACCCCTATGTACTTACCCCTAATTTTCTATTGTGTACATGATGCTCTACTTGATTTCTTTCCTTAAACATTTTCTGCCCATTATCGTTGGTTGATTGCCCCTTAATTAAAGGAGTATTTGCATTGATTTGATTCTGATTAGTACTTGGTTCCATAATTACTATACAATTGTAATTCTTGCCTTATTTTACATGGTTTCGAACTACTATATATACATACTCTCTCATTAACACAAACACACGAACACTTTTTAGTTCTGAACTCACACTTATACTCAAAACACTCTCTCTTGATTTACTACTTGTACTGTGGCATGCTTAGCTGGTTGAAAGCCTAAGCTATATTTCAAAGTCCTGCTACCTTTCTTTACTATATTTTGATTCTTTGAACTAGTACGTTCTAATTAAGTTTTCAGCATCAACAACAACATGGTTACTTAATGTTCTTGCATTCTTGTCTGCCTACTACTTGTATCTATTTCAGTACCTTTATTTAGCATGCTGTACTTTCTTTTCTCCTGTTCTGAATCAAAGTATTATGAATCCTAAATCTCTACCCCAATGTGTTTGATACTTATGGTTTGTTTGGGGCATGACGGCATCAAATATTGCTGAACATGACTCAAACTTGGTCTTCCTAGGATTATAACCTCCATGTCACCCTTATATGTTGTGTGTTCCGGTTGATTTGCAAGCATGACAGCACCCCTATTGTTGTGCATGCCCAGAATTGACTCATGCCTAAGTATATAGGCCCTTGCAAGGATTCCCAATCCCCTGCCCCTTTGGTGTAAAATTATCAACTCTTCAAAGTATTAATGGCTGTCTCCCATCACCCTTTCCCTTTTCTTTGTTCCCTCAGCTTTTAAGACTCAGTTTCTGCACTTCCACTCTCTCTTAGACTTAAGTCCTGCCCCCCCTCATGTGTGCCTTGCCTTGGGACCCATGAGCTCCCTCTGAACTTGGACACATGAGGGCTGGCATTTCCACACTGCACTTGTCCCTATTCTGGTGATGTAATTTGGGTATGAGCACTGCCCGGGGTCCTATTAAGGCTCTTAGGGAACTCTGGCACACTCAAGTTTGAGAAAGGCTGTGAAGCAATGGCATCTTAAGGCAGTTATTCCATAGCTCAGGGAGGAACCAAGAATCGGGCCTCCTCTAGTTGTATTTTTATGTATTTTGATGTAATTTAAAATTCCCGATTTGTAATAATTTGTAATAAACGTTTGGGGCTGGCTAGTGAAAAGGGTTGGGTATTTATGCATGTCAAGGGTAGAAACCATGCCTATAGGACTATTTTGAATTTCTGCATATTCAAATTACATTTAGAAACCATGCCTATAGGGTATTTTAATGCTGCAAACTGCATTTAGAAACCATATCTATAGGACTTCTTATTCAACTTCATATCTAGATAACCTGCCTATAGGGATCATCTAAAATTCTGCACATTTGTCACCGTTTAGTTATCATGTTTTAGGGCCCAATTGATTATAACCCAGTAGCATGCTGAAATTAGTAACATATAGAAATCATGCCTATAGGGGTCCATAAGTATAATCCTGTTCATTTCTACTCACATGCAATGTCAGGATCTAAAATCAGTAACGCATAGAAATCATGCCTATAGGGACTCTTAAATAAATCTGATTCGCTTCATTCACAGTCAATGTTAGATATCATGCTCCTAGGGATTAAAATCGGTAATAGTGGATACTATCACCTGCAGAATCTGTAACCGGTCTAATTTAATTTTGTCCATTCTGAAACTCTTTTCAATAATCTAATTCCCTTTCTTAATAAGGTTTAGCAAGCCTGCCTACGGGATTTCAAACAATTCATTTTTAGTTCTACTGTCTCATCACCTTCTGAACTAAATAGATATCATGCCTATAGGACCAAACCTTAGGCAATATAAATAAAACTGAATTCGCCTCTGTTATTTGTTACAATCAGCAGGTAGGCCCGATTCTATTTCCTAACTGAGTCATGTAATAAGCCAGACCTGCTGCAATACAACAATCTCCTCTTCCCTCAAGTATATCTTTTAGAATCAGATCTTACTCATTTGTGTAAGTCGTGCTATTGCATTGTTTTGTTTGGAGGAGGTATACTTGAGCCTTATGTGTTTATGTGTTTCCCCTTTAATGTGCAGTCTTTATATGTTTTGTATGTCGCCTTAGAATTTTTACCTTTGAAACTTCAAATAAGCCTAATATCCCTCCCTTTTAGGATTAGTAGTCCTAAGCGCCTCCGGGACTGATAGGAATGGGACGGGTAATAGCATGCAATAAGTAATCGAGATCAATCCGCGCTTTAATACCTTAACGGGGTGGGAAGGGTAGATATGGATATGATGACCGGTGCATTAATACCACGTGTAGCCCCTCTCTTGAGGAGTGATTAACGGGTATTGCGTTGATGTGATCCATATTAAATACAAACCTAGGACCCCCTTCCTTCACTTCCCTTTTCCTTTAAAGGCATTGCAATTCCTGTTTAAAATCCGCTCTTTTAATTGCTCTTTCAAACTTTGTTTACTTCCAAACCATTGTGTATTGAAATCCCCTCTTATTTGAGCCTTATCTGCTTATATGTTAATTGCACCTCAAATTCACAATAACTGTCTGGCCGGGAACCACACTAGTGGATCCTGAGGGGTGCCTAACACCTTCCCCTTGGGATATTTTCAAGCCCTTACCCAATCTCTGGTTATTCAAACAAACTTAGAATTGAATCTCTATTGGAGTCCCAATGCACCTTAATCATTAGGTGGCGACTCTTCAAATGCAAACCCAGTTCGCAAAAGGAACGAGTTGTCCCTCCAAACGTCACAAACCCGATTTCGCGAGAAAAAGGGGGCGCGACATCATGGCGACTCTGCTGGGGATATTTAGGCTTTTACCATTTCAGACTATCGTTGTGAATTTATGCTTCTATATGTGCAATTACTTGTTTAATTCCTTTAAGTATTCAATCTTTTTTCTTCAATTGCAAAACTGACTTGTCTTTTTTGTTTCTTCCCTTTACTACTGCTTTAAATTATGAACTGTTGTATTTACTGCTTCCTTAACATTCAACTACGTGACAACATGCTTTTAATTATTGCATAATCATGCTCAACATCATATTCCACTCGTGCCAAATAAATACCATAGCAACGCTTATAATGAGTTGGTTGCGCTCTTCCGATATTATCACCCCCTAAATCCGGAAAAGGCATATTTACGATAAAACCAGTCGATCAACGGTGTAGTCGACGGTTCCGTGCCTTTCTCCCTTGAGTTGTCCGCTCAAGGGTACCAGTCTAAAACCCCATAGAAACCTTACTCTGTTTAACTATGCATGCATCATGGTCAAACCTAGCCGAGTCAGTTATGTTGTCCGCATAATGACTCTTTAAGATGGCCTTGTCCAAAGTCCACTAGGTTTCTCTAAAACCCAAACGGACATCGTCACGTTCTATGCATTTATTTGGAGAACTAAATGCTTTAATGCTAATTGTTGATGTTAAATAGTCGAGTGTGGTGGGGGTAAGGGCCTAACCTTATTTGTCTTGCAGAAATATGAGGCACGAAGTCCCTAGATTCGGCATGGTCACCAACATCCACCCGAAACTGCTAAGCTGGTGGAAAGATCTTCACTCTAGTGATCAAACTCTTGTCCGGAAATATTTGGGAATCCTACCTTCTTCCTGGAAATACAACCCAACAACAAGATCATGACATGGCTGTCAGTGCCAACAAGCGACTGGGATACTTGGAGCGAGGCATAGTGGAGTTGGAGAAGAAATTTCTCAAGAGGGTCGAATACTGCCAAAATGCTGAAGGAAACGAAGGCGGACATCTAGCCAGAGCCTACCTATTGCTGGGACTTCACGAGCTGGGGAAGCTGTTCGATGGAGCTAGGGATGCCGAATCTGGGGAAGGTCCTTCTGGGACCAAATAGATAGGACTTTTTATTTTGCTTTATGAAATGTAATAAGGCCAATGGCCACTAGCGACTTTTATTTCCTGTTATTTAGTGTCGATTTGGGATTCGTCTACTTTTAATCAATAAAATGAGGTATTTAGCATTCTAAGTTATCCAAATCAATTTTTCGCTAGGCCTACCTCGGGCACAAAGAGGTTCCCAAATTTGGACACGATTTACATTCCCGCACTATGTGTTTAAATATTGCAATGTTTCTTATAATCCTCACTAACTTGATTACCTTTTTTGTTTTTAGTTTTGTTTTATTCCCCTCCCCAAAGGTTAGATCGTGCACTCTGGCAACATCATCCTACTCCACAAGATCCCGAGGGGCACATCTCAACAACTGGACCATCAGAACCACTAGAGCCCGGCAAGCCTCGGGGTAGCAAGGTTGAACAAGCATCATGCACTATCTTTTATTTTTACTAGTTAATTATTCCTTTCGCATTTTTATTTCCGCAATAAGATCATCAATGTTCAAAACAGTTATGGAATTTATCAAAGCATTTCGATTTTCTTATAAATCAACACTCTTATTATTTTCTCTCATTACTTTACTTGTACAACATTACTATTACTTGATGAACCAATGACTGTGACATGCAATGAGACAACGCAACAAACAAACATAGATTCAGAGGAAAATGACATACCGGAGGAGATTGTTAAAGAAGTTGAGAATTTTTAAAATAGACCAAAGTCTAACCTAGACGAGACTGAGATTGTCAACCTGGGAGATGCAGAAAATGTCAATGAAACATGAATCAGCGTCCACTTATCACCATCAGAAAAGAAGGAATACACAGAATTGCTAAGGGAATATGAGGACATATTCGCCTGGTCATATGATGACATGACTGGTCTGAGTACGTCTATTGTGGCTCACAAACTGCCAACCGATCCGACATGTCCGCTGGTAAAGAAAAAGCTCAAAAAATTCAAGCCTGATATGAGTTTGAAAATCAAGGAAGAAGTCACTAAGCAAGTCAAAGCTAAGGTTCTCAGGGTAGTAGAATACCCGACATGGTTAGCCAACATCGTGCCAGTGCCAAAGAAGGACGGGAAGGTTAGAGTCTGTGTCGACTACCGGGATCTCAACCGGGCCAGTCCGAAAGACGGCTTCCCTTTACCGGACATACACATCCTAATTTACAATTGCGCCAAGCATGAGTTGCAATCATTTGTGGATTGTTTCGCTGGTTATCATCAGATCTGAATGGATGAAGAAGATGCTGAGAAAACGGCTTTCATTACGCCATGGGGAATGTACTGCTACAAGATGATGCCGTTTGGCCTTAAGAATGCAGAGGCCACCTACATGAGGGCCATGACTACCATTTTTCATGATATGATACACAAGGAGATTGAGGTGTACGTGGATGACGTTATCATCAAGTCCAAGAAGGCCACTAATCACATGGAAGACTTGAGGAAGTTTTTCAATAGATTGCGAAGGTACAACCTGAAACTGAATCCCGCGAAGTGTGCATTTGGGGTTCCTGCTGGAAAATTACTTGGGTTTATTGTGAGTCCCCGGGGAATAGAACTGGATCCATCAAAAGTCAAAGCTATTCAAGAATTGCCACCGCCAAAGAACAAGAAGGATGTGATGAGTTTCTTAGGAAGATTTAACTATATCAGCCGGTTCATAGCACAATCTACAGTTATCTGTGAGCCAATCTTTAAGATGTTAAAGAAGGATGCCGCCACCAAATGGACTGATGACTGCCAGAAAGCTTTCGACAAAATCAAGGAATACCTATCAACACCACTAGTCTTGGTCCCGCCCGAGCCAGGTAGACCCCTACTACCCTACATAGTAGTACTAGATGGTGCCTTCGGTTGCGTTTTGGGGCAGCATGACGAAACAGGGAGAAAGGGACAGGCCATTTACTATCTCAGCAAGAAATTCACTCCGGACGAGGCCCGGTATTCTCTTTTGGAGCGCACCTGCAGTGCTTTGACTTGGGTAGCCCAGAAGCTAAGGCCTATACTACATATCTCATATCAAGTATGGACCCTTTAAAGTACATCTTTCAGAAGCCCATGCCCACTGGCAAGCTAACCAAGTGGAAAATCCTGTTGAGTGAGTTCGACATTGTTTACGTAACTCAGAAAACGGTCAAGGGACAGGCCCTGGCAGATCATCTCGCTGAGAATCCCGTGGATGGAGAATACGAACCCCTGAAAACGTACTTTCCTAATGAAGAGGTATCATTCATAGTAGAAGACATTGCGGAATCCTATGACGGTTGGAATAGGAGCAGTTCTTGTAAGGTCCCGTGAAAACTTGTACCCAAAACCTAAAAGCTCGTAGTGCTAAAGTTCGTACCCTTTATACTGATCTAAGCATTTAAAAATCAAGAACCAAAGTTTTCCAGAAAAGTACCATTATGCGGTCCAGAATGCGGTCGCAACTCAAGTATGCGGACCGTATTTCTGCCGCAGATTGAGTCAGTGGTTTGGTTAAAATTGAGGTCAAAATGCGGTCCGTTATGCGATCGCATAACTGATATGCGTACCGCATTTCTATCGCAAAATGAGTCCACGTGCCAGTCAAATTTGAGGTCAAAAATGCGGTGCATTTTGCGACCGCAAATCGTGTACGCGGACCGCATTTCCGCCGCAAACCCAAACAACAGGATCAGATTTTTTGAGCACTTTTGCGATCCATTGTGCGGACCGCATTTCATCTTTGCGATCGCATACCTGACTCGGGGCTCCAATTTTCTAAATTTTAAACCCGACCCCCCTGTCGATATATTTGGTGTTATAGCTCACTTTGAGCATATTATCTGATGCTTTTAGAGAGAGAGAGAGAGAGGGTCTTAGAGAGGGAAAGTATCTCCCATCAAATTCTCCTTGAGCCTTGATAAAACATTGAAGAAAATCAAGTGAAGACACCTAAATTTTCATTCCCAAGAGGTAAGATTCATCACCTCAGCTCTTATTTCTACACTTAACTACATGGGGTTAGTAGAGAAGTAATTCATGAATATAAGAATGAAAGTTTTGCATGCATATCACACCATAGGATATTGGAAGGTAGAAAACTAAGAAGAAGGCAATTGGGGGTATAAAATGATAGAAATTCCTCACAAAAAGGGCCTAAGACCACAATGCACCTTTAGTGTTTGATTATATGCTCGAACCAAGCTAGAATTTCAATCTCGTCTCTAATTCTCGGTTCAATTTGTAATTCTTACACAATAGATCGAAGTGCTAAGAGTTCTGGAGTTTGGTAAGGATTAAGGAAAGCTAAATTGAGGTATGTATGGCTAAAACCCCCTCTTATTAGAAATTGAGCTCCGTTGGCGTTTATGCCGGTGTGGTAAGGCTAGAATTGGTTGATGTATTGATTGNATATATATATATATATATATATATATATATATATATATATATATATATATATATATATATAAATGAAGGATGTGCCTCAATGCGAATAATATTCCTTTCTTGATATTTAGAGAAGTGTGAAGAATACGAATCATGTGTTGAGATGCCTAGGCTATAAGCCGAGATTAAAACTGGAATTATCATGTTAATTATGTGAAAACATACCTATGTTTGTAACTTGAATTGCTTGTGTGTGCCTATGGCCATAAAATTGCAAGATGGACATTGGAATTGGAATGATGTGATAGCTGTGGCCCTAAGTGCCAATGAATTTATGTGATCTAAGTGAAATAAAGATTCAAATGAGATGATTAATGAGAAAGGATCAACGCCTAGGTAAGGCGGCCTAGCCGATCGAGCCGAGATCGGACACCATGCCGCACACATGGTGGTGATGTGCAAATATTGAATTCCGGAAAAAAATGAAATGGTGATCGAGGTATATGTCTCAAATGAGGCGACCTAGCCGATCGGGTCATGATCGGACTCCGCTCAAGATAGCGGTGGTATTAAGAACAGTGATGAGCATATGAAAGAAATGCCCCAAACTAAGTTATGGAACTAATGTGAAAGATGATATGATTCATTTATGTGATGATGTGGTGTCCGGTTAAAACCTTTGATTTACTCTTGTGATTTCTTTGTTCTTGCTTGGTAGTTCTTTCTAGTAAAATGGTGTTTAGTTATACATACTAGTACTATTCCATGGTACTAACGTCCCTTTTTCCGGGGGCACTACATTTTTATATGAATGTAGGTGGCTCCATTACGGATAGTGCCGAACGCGCCTAGCAGGTTACCTTCTCCTCAAAGTCTTGGTGAGCCCCTTCCTCCTTCAAGGGGTTGTATTGTATATCTTTTGTTGTTGTGGATTTCCATTTTGAGGTATAGCCGGGGCCTTGTTGCCGGCATTGTTGTACTCATCTTTTGTATCCTTAGAGGCTCCGTATACATGTGTGTGGGTCATGTATGGGTCTTGTGGGGGCTCATAAACTATGTTGTAATTATAAACTCTTATTTTCTATAAATTGTAACTTTATAAGAATTCCGGAAACTAACTCTAACTATGGATTAAGCTTGTAATGTGGAATGAACAATCATTGGTGAATATACTACCTTTCCTTGCCTAAATAAAAAGGGAAAACATGGTTATCTTACTAATAAAGAGTGGGGTAGGAAGTGTGTGTGATAAGGCTTGCTTGGTTGGGTTCACCCGATCGAGCGCCGGTCGCGCCTCCCGAGGTTGGGGCGTGACAGTTCTAGTATCAGAAACCGGTCAGCAATATCCGGTGTCCGCCAAGCTCAGGTTCCGTGCACCAACAACATGGCCGAATATGAAGCCTGCATCCTAGGGCTCAAGATGGCCATTGACATGAACGTACAAGAGTTGCTAGTAATTGGAGATTCAGACTTACTCATACATCAGGTCCGAGAAGAATGGGCACCCAAGAACTCTAAGATACTCCCGTACCAGCATCATGTACAGGAGTTGAGGAAGAGGTTCACAAAGACAGAATTCCGACATGTTCCCAGAATCCAGAATGAATTCGCCGATGCATTGGCTACCCTGTCATCCATGATACAACATCCCGATAAGAACTTCATTGACCCCATACCGGTGAAAATTCATGATCAACCAGCTTACTGTGCCCATGTTGAGGAGGAAGCAGACGGAAAACCTTGGTTCCATGATATCAAGGAATATTTGGCGAAATGAGAGTACCCAGAACTTGCAAATTCTATTCAGAAGCGCACACTGCGGAGACTGTCCAACAACTTCTTTCACAGTGGAGGAATCCTGTATAGGAGAACTCCTGATCTGAGACTACTAAGGTGTGTTGACGCAAAGGAAGCGTTCAAACTGCTAGAAGAAATCCATGCTGGGACCTGCGGTCCACATATGAACGGTTTTGTCTTAGCAAAAAAGATACTCCGAGCTGGTTACTTTTGGATGACTATGGAAACGGTCTGCATCCAGTATGTCCGAAAATGCCACCGCTATCAAGTACATGCAGATATGATAAAGGTACCTCCAAATGAGCTTAATGCAACAAGCTCGCCTTGGCCGTTCGCTGCTTGGGAATGGATGTTATTGGACCAATCGAGCCTGCCGCTTCCAACGGGCACAGGTTTATCCTAGTAGCAATCGATTATTTCACCAAATGGGTCGAAGCAGCATCTTACAGAGCGGTAACTAAGAAAGTCGTGGTAGACTTTGTCCGCGACCGCATCGTTTGTCGATTCGGGATTCCAGAGTCAACCATTACTGATAATGGCTCCAACCTCAACAGTGACTTGATGAAAGCTATGTGTGAAACTTTCAATATCAGACACAAGAATTCTACAGCCTACAGACCTCAGATGAACGGAGCCGTACAAGCCGCCAACAAGAATATCAAGAAGATATTGAGGAAAATAATAGAGAAGCATAAGCAGTGGCATGAGAAGCTATCATTTGATTTATTGGGTTATTGCACCACAGTCCGCACATCAATTGGGGAAACCCCTATATGCTGGTTTATGGCACAGAGGCGGTCATTCCCGCTGAGGTGGAAATTTCTTCCTTAAGGATCATACAGGAAGCTGAACTCGACGATGCAGAATGGTTGAAGAGTCGTTACGAGCAACTGTCTCTTATAGATGGGAAGAGAATTAATGCAGTTTGCCATGGTCAGCTTTATCAGAATAGAATGTCCAGAGCCTTCAACAAAAGAGTCAGGCCAAGACAGTTCACACCGGGGCAGTTGGTGTTAAAGAAAATTTTCCCGTATCAAGATGAAGCCAAAGTAAAGTTCTCTCCCAACTGTCAAGATCCGTACATGGTTCACCGGGTTCTAACAGGAGGAGCCCTCATACTTACAGAAATAGACGGAGATGTCTGGCCAAAGACGATCAACTCAGATGCAGTCAAACGTTACTATGTGTAATCTTTAGGCTTTCCGTATATGATGTAATTGAACTATGTCTGACCTGATTCCTGTTTAAGAGGGGATACGTAGGCAGCCTTATGGGTTCGGTGACATTTCAATAAAATTTTCATTTCACCCCGCAATTGGAAACTGGGGCAGAATTTTAAGGAGGACCCTCAAAATGCCGAAGTGATTTCAGGCGATCATCGCAAGCAACCGTCAGAAGCATCAGTCCATTAACTGGTGCAGAATTTTGAGGAGGACCCTCAAAATTCCGTAGCAAGAGAGGTCGCAATGTCTTGAGCCACGTCACAGTCGTTGGTTCATCTAAAAATTGTTTCTTAATTGTATACTTATGTCATATTTTTACAAAATTAGGCATGTTTATTTCTGAAATCGCCTTGTTTAGCAACGCTACCCCAATGATACGTACAGTATCACCAGATCAAAACCAAACAGGTCAAGTAGAGCCAGCGGGGTTACGAACTAACCTCCCCCCTCTACAAAACTCACAATTTTTCTTTGGGTGCAGACACTTGGATTGCGAAAGCATCTGACATACTATACACTCACGAGATAAACATTGTTCAGGAATACAACTCTCAGAACTGTTGCACTTACCAACATTTGCTATCCACACGCACCAGTGGCATTCCGTATGTCACGATGTCCCCAGCAGTCACGATACCGCAATCTGCTATCAGCTTAGAAAACTCTATTACCACTTGCCCTTTTATTTCTTGCATAAGGCTACCATTCTGCCTTCTGAGACTAAACATTGTCTCCATCTGCATTTTCTTACATAAGGCTACCATTATGCCTTCCGAGACTCAACGCTGTCTCCATCTACATTTTCAATTGCATAAGGCTACCATTCTGCCTTCCGAGACTAAACGCTGTATCCATCTGCATTTTGCATTGCATAAGGCTACCATTCTGCCTTCAGAGACTAAACGCTGTCTCCATCTGCATTTCTGCATTGCATAAGTCTACCATTCTGCCTTCCGATACTAAACGCTGTCTCCATCCGCCTTTGCATGGCTGAAAGATCACCACCTCTACATTTGCATGGCTGAAAGATCGCCACCTCTACATTTGCATGGCTAAAAGATCGCCACCTTATTATTCACTTGCATGGCTGAAAGATCGCCACCTTATTTTACACTTGCATGGCTGAAAGATCGCCATCTTATTTACACCTGCATGGCTGAAAGATCGCCACCTTATTTTTCACTTGCATGGCTGAAAGATCGCCACCTTATTTACACCTGCATGGCTGAAAGATCGCCACCTTATTTTCACTTGCATGGCTGAAAGATCGCCACATTTGCATGGCCGAAAGATCGCTGCCTTATTTACATTTGCATGGCTGAAAGATCGCCACCTTATCTATATTTGCATGGCTGAAAGATCGCCACCTCATTTACATTCGCATGGCTAAAAGATCGCCACCTTATTTACATTCGCATGGCTGAAAGATCGCCACCTTATCTACATTTGCTTGGCTGAAAGATTGCCACCTCATTTATACTTGCATCGCTGAAAGATCGCCGCCTTATTCACATTTGCATGGCTGAAAGATCGCCACCTTATTTACACTTGCATGGCTGAAAAATCTCCACCTACTGCATTGCATGGGCTGAAAGATCGCCAAATACCGCATCTCATGGGCTGAAAGATCGCCAAATTATCCAAAGGCGTCATTGTTCGGAGGCACCATCTTCATAGCCCGAGAACACCATGTCATGGCCTGAGGACCCCTTTTAATATTTTGCATATCATTATTGAAAGGCATCATGGTTCGGAGGCATCATCCTCATAGCCCGAGAGCATCATTTCATGGCACGCGAATCCTTTGTCACACGCTTCATGGCCCAGGACATCATGGTCTAAGGACGTCATTCTAACCGTCCGAAGACAATCCTCATGGTCCGACGGGAAATTGCATCATGTTTAAATTTACGTACAATATATGCTTGTATTGCTTATTTATAGGTAAACCAGCAAGCAACGGCCGTCTCAGCAGGATCTATACCGCTCCAGTTCCAACAGCCCTATCAAACCTTAACCATTCCCCCGTCCTGAATATTGCGTCCGTTCTTGAAAGTCTCCATCGCCATACTCCGCCGACGGATCTCGCACTACATGTGGCCTGATTCCTGCAAGACCAGGGATATGTAGGCAGCTTGGAAGCCAAGGCACGGCCTAAGACTCCTCGAACCATTTCGTTCGGTCAAAATTGGTCATTATATCTTTACCCGACATCTCTTTCATCCTTCCCAGGTAAAGAGGGGCAGCTGTTGATACCCAATTTTTCCCTATATATTTCTGATATACAAAATACTTTCAAAATGGCATGTGCATGCATATGTAAGCATCTCCAAATGTTTTACTATTTTTTCCTTAATTTTTTAAAGATTTTTAATCAATTTCTCGCCCTATTTTATCCGTAAAAACCCAATAATTATTCTCAAAATTATTATTTTTGGTGATTAACTTATCGGATTTTCATATTTATATTAAAATATGGCTAATATAATTTTTGCATATTTTTACAAGGTCATTTAGAATTTTTAAAGTTAAATTATATGTAATTACAATATTAGCCTTTTATAGGATTAATTATGTTTATATTCATAAAAATAAGGTCTAGTATTTTTAAATAGTTAATTGTGTGCTATTAATCATTTTAGTACCCTTAATTTATTTCCAGAAATTATTTTACTATTTTTAAAAATCAAACAGGGAAAAAATGGCTATTTAAAGGATAGCCCCATTTGTATTTCAATTTTAACCAGTTCAAACCCCAATCCTGGCCCAATTTCGAATTAAAACACCCGACCCAAATCCTAATTCCGCCTACCCGACCCAAAGACCCACTAAATCCCGGCCGTTGATCCAAAAGATCAACGGTCTTCATAACTCCTTGCCTTTTTTAATTCAACAACCCCCCAAACCCTACCCATTCTCTCATTTCAGCCGCCCTTTAATCCCCTTCTCTCTCAATCCTTTCTCAAACCCCTCTCAAACCCTAGCCGCCGCCCTCAACTACAACCCTAAAATCTCCCAAATCAATGGCTTCCAAGGTCATCGGAGGCCTGTATCCACCTCCTATGGCTTCTACATGCCCGGTTATCATGGTTTCAAGGCTAGATCCTGGAAAAATTTGGTCCAGACCTTGGTCGTTTTCAGTTTATGATGGTTCTCCGGTCGTCTCTGACCTTTCTCCGGCCAGCCATGGCTATTTGAGTCTGACTCTTGACTCTCTTGCAAATCGATGGTTTTCAAAGCCGTTCTCACCACTTGGGGTCCCTCTGAAACCCTAACCTTCGAGATTCTCTCGATTTCTCTTAGATTTGTTTCAGACCTATGTCTGCTCTGAACTTTTAAGCGTTTTTATCGAAGTCTCTTTTAAAGCTCCGCTTTTAAAACTCCTTATCTTTTCGATTAGGGTTTCTGTTAAGTTATTTCGAAACCTTTCTTTGATTTTTTTTGATATGTTTTGCTGTATTTGCTCGTATTATCCTTCTGCCTGAGTTTGCATGTTAAGACCCCTAATTTCTTTTGACTGTTTATTAAGCGAATGTTTGTTTGCCTGAGTTTTTGTCCGATTTGTTTGTTTATCCTCTTTTTAAAACCCTTCTGTTGTTGAAAGTCTTATGATTTTGGGTCTGAGACTGTTTGTTTAAGTGTAGAAGTTCTTTTCGAAATCTCTTGTTCCCTTTGTGCAATTCTTCCGATTATGGGTTTCTGTCTTCTCTTTAACCTCGCCTATGTTGAAAGCCATAACTCTTCTAGGTTTCTCCGTTTGATTTTGTGACTGGCCTGCTCATGTTTGAATTTTCCGTGACTATCTTACTTCGAATGTGTTTCTACTAAGTTCCTTATGCCTAACTTACATTAGCTCTATGTGCTTATGTTCGTCTTGACTGGTCAAAACTTGCCCCTTTTCTTGCTCTGTTTGGTTACTCACATCTTACTCTATTTATATGTTAAAAACATGACTCATGACTCTCTCTTTGATTGACTCAGAGCTCCCTATTTCTTGGCTTGATTTGAAAATTTCTCTTTAGACTTTCGATTCTCCTATTTAACTTGGTTTATTTGCTTATTCATGGGAACCCATGTTACTCTCCTTAAATCAGTAATTTCGAATCCTTGATTCCCTGATTTACCATGTGCTGAATTTTGATTGTCTCCATATTCTGCAATTTTATTGTGTTTCTTACCTTATTTGGTTAACCAAGTGTTGTACTGATTCTCCATTAGTTGTTTCCTTAATTGAAACCCTATGTACTTATCCCTAATTGTCTATTCTGTACATGATGCTCTACTCGATTTCTTTCCTTAAACATTTTCTGCCCCTTACCGTTGGTTGATTGCCCCTTAATTAAGGGAGTACTTGCATTGATTTTATTCTGATTAGTACTTGGTTCCATAATTACTATACAATTGTAGCTCTTGCCTTATTTTACATGGTTTTCAAACTACTATATATACATACTCTCTCATTAACACAGACACGAACACTTTTGATTCTAAAACTCACACTTACACTAAAAACGCTCTCTCTTGCTTTACTACTTGTACTGTGGCCCGTTTAGCTGGTTGAAAGCCAAAGCTATATTTCAAAGTCCTGCTTTTGTTTACTACATTTTGCTTCTTTGAACTGGTACGTTCTAATTAAGTTTTCAGCCTCAACAATAACATGGTTACTTAATGTTCTTGCCTTCTTGTCTGCCTGCTGCTTGTATCTATTTCAGTACCTTTAGTTAGCATGCTGTGATTTCTTTGTCTCCTGTTCTGAATCAATGTATTATGAATACTAAATTCCTACCCCAATGTTTTTGATGCTTATGGTTTGTTTGGGGCATGACAGCATCAAATATTGTTGAACATGACTCAAACTTGGTCCTTCTAGGATCATTACCTCTATGTTACCCTTATATGTGTGTGTTCCGGTAGATTTACAAGCATGACAGCACCCCTGTTGCTGTGCATGCCCAGAATCGACTCATGCCTAAATATATAGGCCCTTGCAATGGATTCCCAATCCCCTGCCCCCTTTGGGTGTGAAATTATAAACGCTTTAAAGTATTAATGGTTGTCTCCCATCACCCTTTCCTTCTTCCTTGTTCCCTCATTTTTTTTATAACTCAGTTTCTGCACTTCCACTCTCTCTTAGACTTAAGTTCTGCCCCCCTCATGTGAGCCTTGCCTTGGGACCCATGAGCTCCCTCTGAACTTGGACACATGAGGGCTGGTACTTCCACACTACACTTGTCCCTATTCTGGTTATGAAATTTGGGTGTGAGCACTGCCTGGGGTCCTATTGAGGCTCTTAGGGAACTCTGACACACTCATGTCTGAGAAATGCTTTGGATCAGTGGTCTTTGAGTTGGTTTATCTCATAACTCAGAGAGGAAGTCAAGAATCAGGCTTCCTCTGGTTGTAATTTTTCTTTGTACTTTTTCTAATGTAATTTATTATTCCTGGTTTGTAATAATTTGTAATGAACTTTTGGGGCTAGCTAGTGAAAAAGGCTTTGGTAATTATGCATGCAAGGGTAGAAAATATGCCTATAGGACTTCTTTTAATTCTGCACTTTCAAACTACATTAGAAAACATGTCTCTAGGACTTATACTAAATCCTGCTTGTTTAGTTTCACACCTAGATAACCTACCTATAGGTCGTATTCGAATTCTACATGCCACTTAGATATCATGCTTTAGGTTCTAAATGGCTATAAATAAGGATCACATTCATAATTTTAAAATCAGTAACAAATAGAAATCATGCATGCATGGATTCTTAAATAAAATCTAACTTGTTTCATTCCCATTCAATATTAGATATCCTGTTAATAGGGATTAAAAATCAGTAATAGTAGATACTATCACCTGCAGAACCTGTAACTAGTCTAATTTAATTTTGTCCCTTCTGAACTTCTTTTAATAATCTAATCCCCTTACTTAACAAGGTTTAGCAAGCATGCCTATAGGATTTCAAACAATTTATTTTGAGTTTTTACTGTCTCATCACCTTTTGAATTGAAAAGACATCATGCCTATAGGACTCCGTCTAAGCACTCAGGCAAGCCTTAGGAATAATTGTAAAACTAAATCCGCTTTGTTAATTGCTACAACCAACAGGCAGGCCTGATTCGGACTTCTTATATGAGTTATGTAATAAACTAAGCTACCTCAACAATTAACTTCCCTCGTCTTTATGTGCTTTAAATCAAACCTAAAAAGTATGTACAAGTCATGCTATTTATGTGCTTTTGTTTGAAGAGGTATACTTGAGCCTTATATGCTTATGTGTTTCCCTCCTTTAATGTGCAGTCTTTATATGTTTTGTATGTCGCCTTAGGATTTTTACCTTTCAAACTTCAAATAAGCCTAATACCCCTCCCTATTAGGAGTAGTACTCCTAAATGCCTCCGGGACTGATAGGAATTGGACGGGTAATAGCATGCAATAAGTAATCGAGACCGATCTGCGCTTTAATACCTTAACGGGGTGGGAAGGGTAGATATGGATATGATGACCACGCAATAATTTCACGTGTATTCCCTTATTGAGGAGTGATTACCGTACATTGTGTGGGGTGATCCATATTTTTAATTAACCTAGGACCCCCCCCCCTTCCTTTATTCTTTATTCTTTTTTCAGCATTGTATCTCCTTATTTAAAAATCAGCTCTTTGATTGTTCTTTCAAATTTGTTTATTTTCAAACCATTATGTATTGAAATCCCCTCTTACTTGATCCTTATCTGCTTACATGTTAATTGTACCCCAAATTTACAATAA
Source organism: Nicotiana attenuata (assembly GCF_001879085.1). Taxonomy (NCBI): domain Eukaryota; kingdom Viridiplantae; phylum Streptophyta; class Magnoliopsida; order Solanales; family Solanaceae; genus Nicotiana; species Nicotiana attenuata. Next base: position 221,072 of record NW_017671167.1, read on the forward strand.
TTGTCTAGCTGGGAACCACACTAGTGGATCCTGAGGGGTGCCTAATACCTTCCCCTTATGATGATTTCAAGCCCTTACCCAATCTCTGGTTATTCAAACAAGCTTAGAGTTGAATCTCTATTGGTGTCCTAATGCACCTTAATCATTAGGTGGCGACTCTTCAAAAATGCAAACCTAGTTCCCAAATGGAACGAGTTGTCCCTCCAAATGTCATAAACCCGATTTCGCGAGAAAAAGGGGGCGCGACAAGTTTCCCTAAAACGCAAACGGACATCGTCACGTTCTGTGCAATTATTTGGAGAACTAAATGCTTTTATGCCAATTATTGATATTAAATAGTCGAGTCCGGTGGGGGTAAGGGCCTAACCTTATTTGTCTTGCAGATATATGAGGCATGAAGTCCCCAGATTCGGCATGGTCACCAACATCCACCCAAAACTGCTAAGCTGGTGGAAAGATCTTCACTCTAGTGATCAGACTCTTGTCCGGAAATATTTGGGAAACCTACCTTCTCTCCTGGAAATCCAACCCTACAACAAGATCATCGAAGCTGCCACTTTGTTCTGGGATTGTGAGAGGTCCGTATTCCGCTTCGGGGACATTGAAATGACACCCTTACTAGAAGAAATAGGAGGATTGGCCGGTATACCATGGGAAACTCTGGGTTTGTTGATGCCTGAGAACCGCAAGGGCAGGGGTTTCCTCAAAATGATGGGTCTGAAGAAGAATCCAGAACTGACATGTTTGAAAGAATCCTACATCCCATTTGATTATTTGTACGAGAGGTACGGTCACAGCAAATCCTACCGTACCTATCCTGACGAGTTTGTCATCACATCATTAGGGCATATTCACCGAAGGGTCTTTGTATTCATGTTTTATTTCCTGGGATTTATCGTGTTTCCAATGAAGAAAGCAAGAATCCACACCAGACTAGCCATGGTAACTAAGACCTTGATGGAAGGAATTGGCGGGCAACCATTCAGCATTATGCCCATGATCATTGCAGAAATATACCGGGCCCTGGAGAAGTGTCAACAGGGAGCCAGTCACTTCGAAGGCTGCAATTTGCTACTTCAACTTTGGCTCATGGAGCATCTCCAAAAGGGTGAGTACTGACAAGAGATTCAGCGAAGGGACTGGGACAATCACATCTCTTTCCATCACCCAAAGCGGATGAATTATATCCCCGATATGTTTGCTCAGCCAGAGGATGCCAAAGGATGGTTCGAACTGTTTGATAATTTGACCGAGGGGAAAGTACAATGGATGTTCGAGTGGTTTCCGACCGAGGAGTTCATCGCCTGATCCAGAGATGCACCTTTCCTGATATTGATCGGCCTGAGAGGAATATGCCCTTACGTCCCTCTCCGGGTTATGAGGCAAGCGGGTAGGAAGCAGGTTGTACCCAGGGTTGACAAGATGAGTCACTTCCGGGCTGACTTCTAGGATGATGATAGTCCTTACAAGTGCCAAGCTCAGCATATGTGGCACTGCAAGATCGTCATGGGGAGGGATACCATCGAGCCAGATAGATACCATGCTGGTTGTGCTCCCTACTATTCAGGCTGGTTGGAGGATAAGCATGATGGCCTGGGCTAGCCTGGGTTTGTTCGAGGTCACAGGATCATAGATGAAAAAGCCGAGGCACAGGTCAAATACAACCAACTGCGCAAGAGGATTCGGGAGTGCGAAAGCGAGCACCGTGAGATACAAGAAGCCAATCTAAAGTTAATTGAGGAATGGAAGGACATGGCTGTCAGTTCCAACAAGCGACTGGGATACTTGGAGCGAGGCATAGTGGAGTTGGAGAAGAAATTTCTAAAGAGGGTTAGACTGTCAGAATGCTGAGGGGAACGAAGGCGGACATCAAGCCAGGGCCTACCTATTGCTGGGACTTCGCGAGTTGGGAAAGCTGTTCGATGGAGCCAGGGATGCCGAATCTGGGGAAGGTCCTTCTGGGACCAAATAGATAGGAGTTTTCGTCTTTTTATGAAATGTAATAAGGCCAATGACCACTAGCGACTTTTATTTCCTGTTACTTAGTGTCGATTTGGGATTCGTCTACTTTTTATCAATAAAATGTGGCATTCAGCATTCTAAGTTCTCCAAATCAATTTGTCGCTAGGCCTACCTCGGGCACAAAGAGGTCCCCAAATTAGGACACGGTTTACATTCTGCACTATGTGTTTAAATGTCGCAACGCTTTTTATAATCCTCACTAACTTGTTACCTTTTTGTTTTTACTTTTTGTTTATTATTTCTCCTCCCCAAAGGTTAGTTCGTGCACTCTGGCAATATCATCTTATTCCACCGAGATCCAGGGGCCCTCCACCCACTCCTCCTCCTAGTCCTGTCAGAAGCAAGAACAAAGGGAAGATGGAAGATTTGAACAACGCCAGAAAGGAAAAATCAACTGAACGGGTAGAGGTCACTCATGGTCATGTTACTCAGGTTTCCAAAGAAAATGCATCCCAACTCGAACAAATGCTGCTGAATTTACAAGAAGAACTTGATCAGGTTCAGAATCTTTTTCCCTCACCACTCCAGATATCAATTTCCCAAATGCTCAGAACCCTACACCTCCACATAACATCCCGAAGCAACAAAACCATCCCGCTCCTCACCACCACTGCAACACCTGCCATACCTCAAACAACACCCCGCTGCTCATCCTAGAACCCCAAAACTCCACAAATGACCACTTTCACACCCACCATAACACCCACGTCTATATGGATACTATGCCACACTCCACCTAACCCATCTCAAGCACACCCGAGTCTGATGATAAGGACTTGCTCATCAGAAACCTGGCCGAAGAATTTAAGAAATTGACTAGCTGAATTCAAGGCGTTGAAGGAAGTAAGGAATTGAGGGGCTAAACTACGAAGATCTTTGCATACAGCCCGATGTCGAACTGCCCGAGGGGTACAAACCTCCGAAGTTCGAAATGTTTGATGGTACGGCGAATCCAAGAGTACATTTGAGAACGTACTGTGACAAGCTGGTTGGAGTAGGAAAAGACGAGAAAATCCGCATGAAGCTTTTCATGAGGAGCTTGAAAGGAGATGCTTTGTCCTGGTACATTAGCCAAGATCCAAAGAAGTGGTCGAACTGGGTAAGCATGGCGTCCGACTTTATGGACAGGTTCAGGTTCAACACGGAGAATGCGCCGGATGTGTTCTATATTCAAAATCTAAAGAAGAAGCCCATAGAAACATTTTGCGAGTATGCTACTCGCTGGAGGTCCGAAGCTGCTAAGGTTAGACCTGCCTTAGAGGAAGAACAAATGAACAAATTCTTTGTTCGGGCCCAAGACCCACAGTATTATGAAAGGCTGATGCTGATCGAGAGCCGTAAATTTTCTGACATTATCAAGCTGGGAGAAAGGATAGAATAGGGCATCAGAAGCGGTATGGTTACGAACTTCGAGGCCTTGCAAGCTACAAATAAGGCCTTACAGTCAGGTGATGTGTCCAAGAAAGGGACGTAGGAGCCGTAATGGTGGCACAGAGGACCAAATCTCTCGTCAAATACCAAACCTACCCAATGCCTCCACTCACATATCAGCCTAATCCAAACTACCAAGCACCCTCACCCTCCTACCAAACTCCACCACCCACTTATCAATCACCTCCACCTCCCACAGATCAGCCTACTTTACCTAGACATTCCCAACCCACACATGTTTACCAAGCCTACAATGCTCAACCATCCCACTATCAATCACCTCCTACACACCAAAACTTCCCTAGACCTCGACCAAATTTTGGCCGCAGACCTCCGAAACAATATACCGCCATTGCCGAACCTATTGACCAGTTGTACGAAAGACTCAAAGCTACTGGTTATGTCACCCCTATCCCCGCTGCAACTCCTGAGAACCTTTCTCAGTGGGTTAATCCAAAGAAATCCTGTGCATACCATTCCGGCATGAAAGGGCACACCATCGACGAATGTCGTTCTCTGAAAGACAAGATCCAGGCTTTGATTGATAACAAGATTATTGTGGCAAAAGAACCTGCTCCAAATGTCCGCAATAACCCTCTGCCAGACCACAAGGGCAGAGGCATTCACATGATTGAAATAGAGGATGATTGGGATCCCGAGGGATCGATCGGTTTGATCACACAAGGTGATGACCCAAAGAAGCCAATAGTCACTCTAAATTCGATCGTGGTCCAGATTCAGCCCTCTGGGGACGCCGAGGTAAATATGTCTGTACCACTTGAGTTTGAAGTAATGTCCTCTACAAAGACAGCAGCGCCAATTGAGGTCAAATTCGTGTCTCCAGCGAATGCACCTACACCATTCAAAGTTGCAGTTTTACCGCCCAAGGTACATGCTCCATTCGGAGTAAAGATAGCCACGCCAATCCCAGTGGCGATGTCAACCATGACGCCATTCCATACAAAGGCTATCCTATGGGACTATACAGCCGAAGCAAGAAGGAAAGGCAAGGTTAGGTTCGGAGAGGCTATTGCGGCACAGGGTATGATGAGAACTGGTAGAGTTTATACCCCGGAACATCTGGCTGAGTCGAGCAAGCATTCCTCTAACCGGCCGCCCATCATCAAGACCGGTTCGGATGATCTCTGGAGAAAGATACAGGCTAAGGAATACTCGGTCATCGACCAGCTGAACAAAACACTGGCACAAATTTCCATCCTTGCTTTGCTACAAAATTCCGAGGCATACAAGAATGCCCTGTTGAGGGTGCTGAGTGAAGCATATGTGCCAAGCAACATCACCGGCGGTGAAATGGCTAACATGGTAGGACAGGCATTGGAAAGTCACAAGATCACTTTTCATGAAGATTAGCTGCCACCTGAAGGGTTGGGTCACAACAAGGCATTGCACGTCACCGTGCAATGCGAAGACTATTTTATCACCAGAATCCTGATCGATGGAGGGTCCAGCCTCAACATTTGTCCGCGGGTAACACTCAAGACATTAGGTAAGGGACTACACGAGATAAAGGATGGAGCCATAAATGTGAAAGCCTTCGACGGTTCCCAAAGGTCCACTATTGGGGAAATTAGTCTGTGTTTACAAATGGGGCCAACTTGGTTCAATTTTGATTTTCAAGTGATAGACGTGCCGGCATCTTACAATCTGCTGTTGGGACGACCGTGGATTCATGCTGCTAGGGCCGTAGCATCAACACTACATCAGGCGGTAAAGTTTGAGTGGAATCACCAGGAGGTGATCATTCACGGGGACAGTAGAAATCCTATATACAGTCGCCAGACCATTTCGGCAATCGGAGGCAGAAGAAAGTTAGGTGGGGAGACCTATCACCACATCGAGCGAGTCAATGCTGTTGACAAAGATAAATGGTGGGACAACAAGATCGAGAGTAATATTGAACTAGAGTGGGTACGAACCAGGCAAGGGGCTTGGCAAGAACCTCCAAGGAATCACTAAGCCTATAAAACTCAAGAAACATGACACCACTTTTGGTTTGGGATATGAGCATACCTGGGAAGAATTCAACAACTGGTCGCCACCATGGCGCGGTCCCTACTACCCACTGGAACAACCAATACCGCCTTTGGAGCAGACTTTCCAACAGGCCGACATTGTTTATGGGACAAACGAGGAGGAGGCACTTGCTGCAGTAAAGAACTTGTTCTTAGAAGACGCTGACATGGATTGTTGTGTTGTGTTCGAGGAGGAGGGGGAGGAAGGTTCTTCCATACAAGCCGTAAATAGAGGAGCATACCTCGACAACTGGACCATCAGAACCACCATAGCTCAGCAAGCCTCGGGGTAGCAAGGCTGAACAAGCATCATTCATTATCCTTTATTTTTACTAGTTAATTTTTCCTTTCGTATTTTTGATTTCCGCAATAAGATCTTCAATGTTCAAAACCATTATGGAATTTATCAAGATATTTCGATTTTTCTTATAAACGAACACTCTTATTATTTTCTCCCGTTACTTTACTTATACAGCATTACTATTACTTATCTTGATGAACCATTGACTGTGACATGCAATGAGACAACGCAACAAACGGACATAGATTCAGAGGAAGATGAAATATCGGAGGAGGTTGTTAAAGAAGTTGAGAATTCTGAAAATAGGCCAAAGTCCAACCTGGACGAGACTGAGATTGTTAACCTGGGAGATGCAGAAAACATCAAAGAAACACGAATCAACGTCCACTTATCGCCATCAGAAAAGAAGGAATACACAGAATTTCTAAAGGAATATGAGGACATATTCGTCTGGTCGTACGATGACATGACTGGTCTGAGTACATCTATTGTGGCTCACAAACTGCCAATCGATCCAACATGTCCGCCGGTAAAGCAAAAGCTAAGAAAGTTCAAGCCTGATATGAGTTTGAAAATCAAGGAAGAAGTCACCAAGCAGGTCAAAGCCAAGGTTCTCAAGGTAGTAGAATACCCGACATGGTTAGCCAACATTGTGCCAGTTCCAAAGAAGGACGGGAAGGTCAGAGTCTATGTCGACTACCGGGATCTCAACCGGGCCAGTTCGAAAGATGACTTCCCTTTACCAAACATACACATCCTGATCGAAAATTGCGCCAAGCATGAGTTGCAATCATTTGTGGATTGTTTCGCTGGTTATCATCAGATCTGGATGGATGAAAAAGATGCTGAGAAAACGGCTTTCATTACACCGTGGGGAATGTACAGCTACAAGATGATGTTGTTTGGCCGTAAGAATGCAGGGGCGACCTACTTGAGGTCCATGACTACCATTTTCTATGATATGATACACAAGAAGATTGAGGTGTACGTAGATGATGTTATCAACAACTCCAAGAAGGCCACTAATCACATGGAAGATTTGAGGATGTTTTTCAATAAATTGCGAAGGTACAACCTAAAACTGAATCCCGCTAAGTGTGCATTTGGGGTTCCTACTAGAAACTTACTTGGGTTTATTGTGAGTCGCCCGGGAATAGAACTGGATCCATCAAAAGTCAAAACTATTCAAGAATTGCCACCACCTAAGAACAAGAAAGATGTGATGAGTTTCTTGGGAAGGCTTAACTACATCAGCCGGTTCATAGAATAGTCTACAGTTATCTGTGAGCCAATCTTTAAGATGTTAAAGAAGGATGCCACCACCAAATGGACTGATGACTCCCAGAAAGCTTTCAACAAAATCAAGGAATACCTATCAACACCACCAGTCTTGGTCCCGCCCGAGCCAGGTAGACCCCTACTACTCTACATCGCAGTACTAGATGGTGCCTTCGGTTGCGTCTTGGGGTAGCATGACGAAACAGGGAGAAAGGAACATGCCATTTACTATCTCAGCAAGAAATTCACTCTGTACGAGGCTCGATATTCTCTGTTGGAGCGCACCTGTTGTGCTTTGACTTGGGTAGCCTAGAAGCTGAGACATAACTTCTGTGCCTACACTACATATCTCATATCAAGGTGAATCCTTTGAAGTATATCTTCCAGAAACCTATGCCCACCGGCAAACTAGCCAAGTGGCAAATCCTGTTGAGTGAATTCGACATTGTCTACGTAACTCGAGAAGGCCATCAAGGGACATGAACTAGCAGATCACCTTGCGGAAAATCCCCTAGATGGAGAATACAAACCCCTGAAAACGTATTTTCCTGACGAAGAGGTATCATTCATGGGAGAAGACATTGCAGAATCCTATGACGGTTGGAGAATGTTTTTCGATGGAGCAGCAAATTTCAAAGGAGTTGGCATAGGAGTCGTCCTGGTATCAGAAACCGGTCAACATTATCCGGTGTCTGCCAAACTCAGGTTCCCCTGCACCAACAATATGGCCGAATACGAAGCCTGCATCCTAGGGCTCAAGATGGACATTGACATGAACATTCAGGAATTACTGGTGATCGGAGATTCATATTTACTCATACATCAGGTCCGAGAAGAATGGGCAACTAAGAACTCCAAGATACTCCCGTACCTGCATCATGTACAGGAATTGAGAAAGAGCTTCATGAAGACGGAGTTCCAACATGTTCCTAGAGTCCAGAATGAGTTCGCCGATGCATTGGCTACCCTATCATCCATGATACAACATCCAGACATGAACTTCATTGATCCCATTCCAAAAAATATCCATGATTAGCCAGCCTACTGTGCCCATGTCGAAGGAGAAGCACATGAAAAACCTTGGTTTCAGGATATCAAGGAATATTTGACAAAGGGAGAGTACCCAGAACATGCAAATCCTATTCAGAAGCGCACACTTCGGAGTTTATCCAATAATTTCTTCCACAGCGGAGGAATCCTATATAGGAGGACTCCTGATTTAGGATTGTTAATGTGTGTCGACGCAAAGGAAGCATCCAGGCTACTAGAGGAAATTCACGCTGGGAGCTGCGGTCCACATATGAACGGTTTTGTCTTAGCAAAGAAGATACTCCGAGCTGGTTACTTTTGGATGACTATGGAGACGGACTGCATCCAGTATGTCCGAAAATGCCACCGCTGTCAGATACATGCATACATGATAAAGGTACCTCCAAATGAGCTTAATGCAACGAGCTCACCATGGCCTTTCGCCGCTTGGGGAATAGATGTTATTGGACCAATCGAGCCTGCCGCTTCAAACGGGCACAAGTTTATCCTAGTAGCCATCGACTATTTAACCAAATGGGTCAAAGCAGCATCTTACAGAGCAGTAACTAAGAAAGTCATGGCTGACTTTGTCCGCGACCACATCGTTTGTCGATTCGGGATTCCAGAGCCAATCATTACTGATAATGGTTCCAATCTCAACAGTGACTTGATGAGAGCCATGTGTGAAACCTTCAAGATTAGACAGAAGAATTCTACAGCCTACAGGCCTCAGATGAATGGAGCCGTAGAAGCCGCCAACAAGAATATCAAAAAGATATTGAGGAAAATTACAGAGAAGCATAAGCAGTGGCACGAGAAGCTATCATTTGCTTTGTTGGGGTATTTCACCACGGTCTGCACATCAACTGGGGCAACCCCCTATATGCTGGTTTATGGTACAGAAGCCGTCATTCCCGCCGAAGTAGAAATTCCTTCCTCATGGATCATACAGGAAGCTGAGCTCGATGATGTAGAATGGGTAAAGAGTCGTTACGAGCAGCTAGCTCTTATAGATGGGAAAAGAATGAACGCAGTTTGTCATGGTCAACTCTATCATAATAGAATATCCAGAGCCTTCAACAAGAGAGTCAAGCCCAGACAGTTCACACCAGGGCAGCTGGTATTAAAGAAAAAATTTCCGCATCAAGACAAGGCCAAAGGGAAGTTCTCTCCCAACTGGCAAGGCCCATACATGGTTCATCGGGTTCTGACGGGAGGAGCCCCCATACTCACAGAAATGGACGGAGAAGTCTGGCCAAAGCCAATCAACTCAGATGCAGTCAAGCGTTACTATGTGTAATCTTATGCTTTCCTATATGATGTAATTGAACTACGTCTGACCTGATTCCCGTTTAAGAGGGGATACGTAGGCAGCCCTATGGGTTCGGTCAAAATTCAATAAAATTTTCATTTCCCCCCGCAATTGGAAACTAGGGCAGAATTTTGAGGAGGACCCTTAAAATTCCAAAGGAATTTCAGCCAATCATCGCAATCAACCGTCAGGAGCATCAACCCATTAAACTGGGGCAGAATTTTGAGGAGGACCCTCAAAATTCCGTAGCAAGAGAGTTCGCAATGTCTTGAGCCACGTCACAGTCGTCGGTTCATCTAAAAGTTGTTTCTTAATTGTATACTTATGTCATATTTTTTACAAATTCATGCATGTTTATTATCAAAATTGCCTTGTTTAGCAACGTTACCCCCAATGACACATACCGTATCACCAGATCAAAGCCGAACAGGTCAAGCAGAGCCAGCGGGGATGCGAACTAACCTCCCCCCTCTACAAAACTCACGATTTTTCTTTGGTTGCAGGCACTGGGATTACGAAAGCATCAGGCATGGTATACACTCACAAGACGAACCTTGTTCAGAAATACAATTCTCAGAACTATCGCACTTACCAACATTTGCTATCCACGCACGCCAGGGATATTCTGTGTGTCACAATGTCCCCAGCAATCACGATACCGCAATCTGCTATCAGCTAAGAAATCTCTATCATTGTTTGCCCTTTTATTTCTTGCATAGGGCTACCATTCTGCCTTCCGAGACTAAACGTTGTCTCATTTGCATTTTTCTGCATTGCATAAGGCTACCATTCTGCCTTCCGTGACTAAACGCTCTCTCTATCTGTATTTTTGCACTGCATAAGGCTACCACTCTGCCTTCCGAGACTAAACGTCGTCTCCATCTGCATTTCTGCATTGCATAAGGTTACCGTTTGGCCTTCCGAGACTAAACGCTGTCTCATCTGCATTTTTCTGCATTGCATAAGGCTACCATTCTGCCTTCCGAGGTTAAGCTTTACCTCCATCCGCATTTGCATGGCTGAAAGATCGCCACCTTATTTACACTTGCATGGCTGAAAAATCGCCACCTTATTTTACACTTGCAAGGCTGAAAGATCGCCACCTTATTTACACTTGCATGGCTGAAAGATCGCCACCTTATTTTACACTTGCATGGCTAATAGATCGCCACCTTATTTACACTTGCATAGCTGAAAGATCGCCACCTTATTAACACCTGCATGGATGAAAGATCGCCACCTTATTTACATTGGTATGGCTGAAAGATCGCCACCTTATTTACACTTGCATGACTGAAAGATCACCACCTATTGCATCTCATGGGCTGAAAGATTGCCCAATACTGCATCTCATGGGCTGAAAGACCACCCAATTATCCGAAGGCATCATTGTTCGGAGGCACCATTTTCATAGCCCGAGAACACCATGCCATGGCCTGAGGACCCCTTTTAATCTTTTGCATATCATTATTCAAAGGCATCATAGTTCGGAGGCATCATCCTCATCGCCCGAGGGCATCATTTTATGGCCCGCGAATCCTTTATTATATGCTTCATGTCCCAGGACATCATGGTCTAAGGACGTCATTCTAACCGTCCGGAGACAATCCTCATGGTCCGACGGGAAATTGCATCATGTTTAAATTTAGGCGCAATATATGCTTGTATTGCTTATTTGCAGGTAAACCGGCGAGCAACGGCCGTCTCGGCAAGATCTATACCGCTCCAGTTCCCGCAGCCATGTCAAACCATAACCATTTCCCCGTCCTGAATATTGTGTCCGTTCGTGAAAAGTCTCCATCGGCATACTCCACCGGCGGATCCTGAACTACATATGGCCTGATTCCTATATAACCAGGGATATGTAGGCAGCTCAGAAGCCAGGGCACAACCTAAGCCTCCTCGAACCATTTCGTTCGGCCAAAATTGGTCATCATTTCTTTACCCGAAAAATCTTTCATCCTTCCCGGGTAAAGAGAGGCAGTTTTTGATACCCAATTTTTCCCTATATATTTTTAATATACAAAATACTTTCAAAATAGCATGTGCATGCATATATAAGTATATCCAAATGTTGTACTATTTTTTCCTTAATTTTTAAAGATTTTTTAATCAATTTATTGCCTTATTTTTATCCATAAAAATCCAATAATTATTCCCAAAATTATCATTTTGGTGATTCATTTATTGGGTTTAAGTATTTATACTAAAATGTGGCTAATATAATTTTTTGCATATTTTTACAAGGTCATTAGTATTATTAAAGTTAAATTGTATGTAATTACAATATAAGCCTTTTTTAGGATTAATTACGTTTATATTCATACAAATTAGGTCTGGTATTTTTAAATAGTTAATTATGTGCTATTAATCATTTTAGTACCTTTAATTTATTTCTAGAAATTATTTTACTATTTTTTATAAATCAAACAGGGAAAAGTGGCTATTTAAATGTTAGCCCCATTTTATTTCAATTTTAGTCCAATTTTGCACCCAATTGTACTCAATTGAAACTATTTGAACCCCTGACCCAATTCCAATTTAATCCGACCCAAACCCATCTTCATAACCCGCCCACTCGCCCGTTTTAATCCAGGCCGTTGATCATTCAGATCAACGGCCAACAACCATCCTTTCCTTTTTTAATCTCAAACAACCCCCTAACCCTAACCATTTCACACACCCAACCGCCTCTGAATCCCCTTCTCTCTCAATCCTCTCTCAAACCCTCTCCAACCCTAGCCGCCGACATCAACTACAACCCTAAAAAAAAACCAAATCCATGGCTTCCAAGGTTATTGGAGGCCTATTTCCACCTCCCACGGCTTCTACGTGTTGGATTATTATGGTTTCAAGGCTAAATCGTGAAAGAGCTTGGTCCAGACCTTGGTCGATTTCAGTTTACGGCTGTTATCCGGTCGTCTCTGACCTTTCTCTGGCCAGCCATGGCTATTCGAGTCTGACTCTTGAATCTCCTACTTAGATCGATGGTTTTCAAAGCCTTTCTCACCACTTGGGGTTCCTCTAAAACCCTAACCTTCAAGGTTCTCTCGATTTCTCTTAGATTTGTTTCAGATCTATGTCTGTTCTGAACTTTTAAGCATTTTTCTCAAAGTTTCTTTTCAAACTCCACAATCAAAACTCCTTGTCCTTCTGATTAAGGTTGTGTTAAGTAATTTCGAAACCTTCCTTTGATTTTTAATATGTTTTGCTGTGTTTGCTCGTATTATCCTTCTGCCTGAGTTTGCATGTTAAAACCCCTAATTTCTTTTAACTGTTTATTAAATAAATATTTGTTTTCCTGAGTTTTTGTCCTATCTATCTATTTATCCTCTTTTGAAAACCCTTCTATTGTGGAAATTCTTATGGTTTTGGGTCTGAGACTTTTTGTTTAAGTGCAGAAGTTCTCTTCGAAACCTCTTATTCCCTTTGTGCGATTCTTCTGATTCTGGGTTTCTATCTTCTCTTTAACTCGCCTATGTTGAAAGCCCTAATTTCTCTAGGTTTTTTCGTTTGATTTTGTGGCTGGCCTGTTCTTGTTTGAGTTTTTGTGACTATCTCGCTTCGAATGTGTTTCTACTGAGTTCCTTATGCCTAACTTACATTAGCTCTATGTGCTTGTGTTCATCTTGACTGGTCAAGACTTGCCTCTTTGCTTGCTATGTTTGGTTACTCATATCTCACTCTATTTATATGCTAAAACATGACTCATGACTCTCTCTTTGATTGACTCTGAGCTCCCTGTCTCTTGGCTTGATTTGAAAACTTCCCTTTAGACTTTCGATTCTCCTATTTTAACCTTGTTTATTGTCTTATTCATGGGAACCCATGTTACTCTCCTTAAATCAGTAATTTCGAATCATTGATTCCCTGATTTGCCATATGCTGATTTTCGATTGTGTTTTCTTACCTTATTTGGTTAACCGAGTATTTTACTGATTCTTCATTAGTTGTTTCCTTAATCGAACCCCGATGTACTTACCCTTAATTGTCTATTCTGTACATGATGCTCTACTTGATTTCTTTCCATAAACATTTTCTTCCCATTACCGTTGGTTGATTGCCCCTTAATTAAAGGAGTGCTTGCATTGATTTGATTCTGATTAGTACTTGGTTCCATAATTACTATACAATTGTAATTCTTGCCTTTTTTTACATGATTTCGAACTACTATATATACATACTCTCTCATTAACACAAACACACGAACACTTTTTAGTTCTGAACTCACACTTACACTCGAAACACTCTCTCTTGCTTTACTACTTGTACTATGGCCTGTTTAGCTGGTTGAAAGCCAAAGCTATATTTCAATGTCCTGCTACCTTTCTTTACTACAATTTTCTTCTTTGAACTGGTACGTTCTAATTAAGTTATTAGCATCAACAACAACATGGTTACTTAATGTTCTTGCATTCTTGTCTGCCTATTGCTTGTATCTATTTGAGTACCTTTATTTAGCATGCTGTAATTTCTTTTCTCCTGTTCTGAATCAATGTATTATGAATCCTAAATCCCTTCCCCAATGTGTTTGATACTTATGGTTTGTTTGGGGCATGACAACATCAAATATTGCTGAACATGACTCAAACTTGGTCCTCCTAGGATCATAACCTCCATGTCACCCTTATATGTTGTGTGTTCCGGTTGATTTGCAAGCATGACAACACCTCTATTGCTGTGCATGCCCAGAATTGACTCATGCCTAAGTATATAGGCCCTTGCAATGGATTCCCAGTCCCCTGCCCCTTTGGTGTGAAATTATCAACTCTTTAAAGTATTAATGGCTGTCTCCCATCACCCTTTCCCTTTTCTTTGTTCCCTCAGCTTTTAAGACTCAGTTTCTGCACTTCCACTCTCTCTTAGACTTAAGTCCTGCCCCCCTTCATGTGAGCCTTGCCTTGGGACCTATGAGCTCCCTCTGAACTTGGACACATGAGGGCTGGCATTTCCACACAGCACTTGTCCCTATTCTGGTGATGTAATTTGGGTGTGAGCACTGCCCGAGGTCCTATTGAGGCTCTTAGGTAACTCTGACACACTCAAGTTTCATAAAGGCTGTGAAGCAATGGCATCTTAAGCCGGTTAGTCCATAGCTCAGGGAGGAACCAAGAATCGGGCCTTCTCTAGTTGTATTTTTTATGTATTTTGATGTAATTTAATATTCCTGGTTTGTAATAATTTGTAATAAATGTTTGGGGCTGGCTAGTGAAAAGGGTTGGGTATTTATGCATGTCAAGGGTAGAAACCATGCCTATAGGACTATTTTGAATTTCTGCATATTCAAACTACATTTAGAAACCATGCCTATAGGGTATTTTAATGTTGCAAACTGCATTTAGAAACCATGTCTATAGGACTTCTTGTTCAACTTCATATCTAGATAACCTGCCTATAGGGATCATCTAAAATTCTGCACGTTTGTAACCATTTAGATATCATGTTTTAGGGCCCAATTGATTATAACCCAGTAGCATGCTGAAATCAGTAACATATAGAAATCATGCCTATAGGGGCACATAAGTATAATCCTGTTCGTTTCTACTCACATGCAATGTCAGGATCTAAAATCAGTAACGCATAGAAATCATGCCTATAGGGACTCTTAAATAAATCTGATTCGCTTCATTCACAGTCAATGTTAGATATCATGCTCCTTGGGATTAAAATCGGTAATAGTGGATACTATCACCTGCAGAATCTGTAACCGATCTAATTAAATTTTGTCTATTCTGAACCTCTTTTCAATAATCTAATTCCCTTGCTTAATAAGGTTTAGCAAGTCTGCCTACGGGATTTCAAACAATTCGTTTTGAGTTCTACTGTCTCATCACCTTCTGAACTAAGTAGATATCATGCCTATAGGACCCCGTCTAAACACTTAGGCAATATAAATAAAACTGAATTCGCCTCTGTTATTTGCTACAATCAGCAGGTAGGCCCGATTCTGTTTCCTAATTGAGTCATGTAATAAGCTAGGCCTGCTGCAATACAACAATCTCCTCTTCCCTCAAGTATATCAGTTAGAATCAGACCTTACTCATTTGTTTAAGTCGTGCTATCGCATTGTTTTGTTTGGAGGAGGTATACTTGAGCCTTATGTGTTTATGTGTTTCCCCTTTAATGTGCAGTCTTTATATGTTTTGTATGTCGCCTTAGAATATTTACCTTTGAAACTTCAAATAAGCCTAATATCCCTCCCTTTTAGGATTAGTAGTCCTAAGCACCTCCGGGACTGATAGGAATGGGACGGGTAATAGCATGCAATAAGTAATCGATACCAATCTGCGCTTTAATACCTTAACGGGGTGGGAAGGGTAGATATGGATATGATGATCAGTGCGTTAATACCACGTGTGGCCCCTCTCTTGAGGAGTGATTATCGGGTATTGCATTTATGTGATCCATATTAAATACAAACCTAGGACCCCGTTCCTTTACTTCCCTTTTCCTTTAAAAGCATTGCAATTCCTGTTTAAAATCCGCTCTTTTAATTGCTCTTTCAAACTTTGTTTACTTCCAAACCATTGTGTATTGAAATCTCCTCTTATTTGAGACTTATCTGCTTATATGTTAATTGCACCTCAAATTCACAATAACTGTCTGGCCGGGAACCACACTAGTGGATCCTGAGGGTTGCCTAACACCTTCCCCTTGGGAGTTATTCAAACAAACTTAGAATTGAATCTCTATTGGTGTCCTAATGCACCTTAATCACCCTAGCGGAGAAGGCCAAGCTCGTTTCTATGCTTTTCCTTGTAGGATGAAGGTGGTTGCATCAAATGCTGTCATCATAGGTATGGTTCTGGTTTGTCATAAGGATGCATCAATCATTTTTTATCCGGGATCCACTTATTCATATGTGTCACCTTATTTTGCTCTGTATTTAGATATATCTCACGATTCTTTAAGTTCTTATGTATATGTGTCCACACCTGTGGGAGATTCTATTATTATGGACCTTGTTAATCAGTCATGTTTAGTTGGTATTGATGGTTTTGAGACCATAGTTGATTTATTGTTACTCAATATTATAGACTATGATGTGATCTTGGGCATGGACTAGTTGTCTCCCTATCACGCTATTCTGGATTGTCACACCAAGACTTTGACACTAGCTATGCCAGGTTTGCCGCGGTTGAAGTGGAGGGGTATGTTAGATTATATTTCTAGTAGAGTTGTGTCCTTTCTTAAGGCAAAACTGATGGTTGAGAAGGGGTGTGAGGCATATCTATCCTTGTGAGGGATGTCAGTGCTGATACTCCTGTTGTTGAGTCAGTTCCGATATTGGGCTTGGCACATTGTTGATGAAAGACGGTAGGGTGACTGCCTACACATATCGGCAGCTGAAGGTTCATAGAAGAATTATCTAGTGCACAACTTGGAACTGGCAACTATTATTCATGCATTGAAGATTTGGAGGCACTATTTGTATAGTGTTCTGTGTGAGGTTTATACCGACCACCAGAGTCTTCAGCATATGTTTAAGCAGAATGATCTTAATTTGCAGCAGCGGAGATGGTTAGAGTTGTTGAAAGACTATGATATCACTATTCTATATCATCCCGGGAAGGCCAATGTGGTGGTCGATGCCTTGAGTAGAAAGTTGGAGAGTATGGGCAGTTTGGCATATTTACCGGCAGCAGATAGGCCACTAGCCATGGATGTTCAGACTTTGGCCAACTGTTTGTGAGACTGGGTGTTTCGGAGCCAATCGAGTTCTTGCTTGTGTGGTTCTCGGTCTTCCTTATATGAGTGCATCAGAGAGCATCAGTATGACAAACCCCATTTACTTGTCCTTAAGGACACGGTACAGCACGACTATGCCAAGGAGGTTTCTATTAGAGATGACGAGGTATTGCAGATGCAAGGATGGATATATGTGCCCAATATAGATGGGTTGCACGAGGTGATTCTTGAGAAGGCCCACTGTTTGCAGTATTCCATTCATCTGGGTGCCGCTAAGATGTATTAGAATTTGAGGCAGCATTATTGGTGGAGAATAATGAAGAAAGATATAGTGGATCAAAGTGGCTCGGTGCTTAAACTGTCAGCAGGTGAAGTACGAGCATTACAGGCTCGGCGGTTTGCATTAGAGACTTGAGATTCCCGAGGGAATGTGGGGGCGTATTACCATGGATTTCATTGTTGGGCTCCCACTGACTTTGAAGAAATATTATGCAATGTGGGTGATTGTGGATAGGCTGACCGAGTCGGCACATTTCATCCAAATGGTGTCTACATATTCTTCAAAGCAGCTTGCTCAGATCTATATCTGTAAGATTGTTCTCTCCACGGTGTGCCGGTGTCCATTACCTCTGATTGAGGCATGTAGTTCATATCGCATTTCTGGAGGGCCGTGCAATGTGATTTAGGCACACGGGTTGAGTTGAGTACAACATTTCACCCCCAGGCGGATGGACAGTCCAAGCGAACCATTCAGATTTTGGAGGATATGCTACAGGCATGTGTTATGGATTTCAGGGGTTCATAGGATTAGTTCCTACCGCTTGCAGAGTTCGCCTACAACAACAACAACCAATCAAGTATTCAGATAGCTCCTTATGAAGCCCTATATGGGAGACAGTTTTGTTCTCCAGTTGGATGGTTTGAGACGGGAGATGCTAGGTTGTTGGGCACTGAGTTAGTTTGGGATGGCTTGGAGAAAGTCAAGTTGATTCAAGATCGGCTTCATGCAGAACAATCTATACAGAAGAGTTATGCTGATCGGAGGGCTCATGATGTAGAATTTATGGTGGGAAAGAGGGTTTTGCTATGGGTTTCACCCATGAAAGGCTCGACGAGGTTCGTAAAGAAGCTGCAAGTTGATTCCTAGGTATATTGGTCCTTTTGAGATCTAGAGCTTGTGAGGTAGCCTAGAAGCTTGCATTGCCACCCAGCCCATCGGTGGTCTACCTTGTATTCCATATTTCCATGTTTCGGAAGTATTTAGTGATCCATCCCATGTATTAGATTTCAACTCAATCCAATTGGACAATGATTTGACTTATGTTGAGGAGTAGTGGCCATCTTGGACAAGCAAGTCTGAAAGTTGAGGTCAAAGAACCTTGCTTCAGTGAAGGTTCAATAAAGAGGTCATCTGGTCGAGGAGGCGACCTGGCAGACCGAGCACGACATGTGGAGTCATTATTCTCATCTTTTCATAACCTCAGGTATGTCTCTATGCGCGTTAGAGGAGGAATGTTTGTTTTAATAGGGGGAGAATGTAACGATCCAGTAGTCATTTTGTGAATTTGCGCCCTATTTCCCTTTTTAATCTTCATATATATATATATATATATATATATATATATATATATATATATATATATATATATATATATTTGTGGTTTTATGACTATTGGTTTCGTTTCGGGAAGGTTTCGGGTTGATTTGGACCCCTTAGCTCTTGATTTAGAAGCCTAAGTTAGAAATGTTGACCAAAGTTTTATTTTCATGAAAATGACCCCAGAATGGTATTTTGGTGGCTCTGATAGACTCGTGTCATGATTTTAGACTTGGGCGTATGCTCAAAATAAAAATCGGAGGTCCATAGGTTGATTTGTGTTGTTTTGGCGAAAGTTGGCAATTGGAGGTTTATAAGACTCCCCAAGTTTGACCATAGGTTGACTTTTGGAAAATGGGTTTGGAATTTGGTCTTGGGGTTATAGGTTTGTTATGCTAGTTAGAACTTGTCTGCAAAATTTGGTGTCATTTTGACTTGATTTGATAGGATTCGGACAAGTGATTGCAATTCTAGAGGTTCTTGAACTTTTCTTTGAGATTCATGCGTTTTGATGTCCGATTCGTAGTTCTAGATGCTATTTTTGTGTTTGATCATGTGAGAGAGTTTGTATGATGATTTTTGACTTGTGTGGATATTTGGTTTGGAGCCTCGAGAGCTCGGATGAGTTTTGGACGTGCTTCAAAATGGCTTTGAACTGAAACCGGACTGCTAGTGTGTTGATGCCTCAGGTGTCGCAATTGCGAACACCAGTATCGCAATTGCGATCTTAATAGGGGGTCTCAAGAGTGGCAATTGCGATACCTGGATTGCAATTATGAAGAAGGTTTGAAATGGGGTTGGCTCGCATTTGTGACAAAAGTGTCGCATTTGCGAAAGGAGCAGGCTTCGCAGTTGCGAAGCCTATGTTGCATTTGCGACTTCCCACTTTGGGTGCCGAGAGATTCTTCGCAATTGCCGACCCAGTGTTGCAATTGCGACATTTCAACTTAACAAAAGGTTAGAAATTCGGGATTTCATATCATTTTCTCATATTTTAGAACCCTGGACTTGGTAGGAGGCGATTTGAAGAGGAAATTGCATCTACAAACATTGGGTAACTGATTCTAATCTATTTAAAACTATATTTCATGATTATATCTGTCACGCCCCGAGCCTGGGGGCGAGACCGGCACCCGGTGCCTCATCTATCCTTGCGTACCAACTTGTGACTCAGGAATTCTGGACATATAATGTCATACTTTGTCCAGGGACCACATTTCAAAACAATTTTTGAAGCAAAATATAAAACTGAATAGAGACAAACGCTGACTAAATGTCAACATAAAGCTGGGCCGGCAAGGCCATCATAACTACTATAACTGACAAGCCAACGAAATATGCGTACAAGGCCTATAAGCCCAAAAAACTGCACTAACTGACAGGATATGTCTGCAAGCCTATAATGACAGATGTACAGTGATCGGAACATGGCCCCGACCTACCCAGAACCTATCTACATATATATACAAGATGTACACAAAACTTCTAGACCCGGCAACACCGCAGGACGGGGAGCTTACCGATATAGCTAAATTTGGGCAACACCTACTGAGGAGATCTACCCATCTGTCTGTCTGAACCTACATGCAAGAAATGCAGCGCCCCCCCAGAAAGGGACGTCGGTACGAAATAGTGTACCGAGTATGTAAGGCATTATACCAAAAGCTGAAACTGAACTGATAATCTGAACATATACTTACCTACTGATACTGACTCAACTCTCTAATATAGTAAGTAAAATAGTTGTCATGCCCTATAAGGCTCGGTATATATATATATATATATATATATATATATATATATATATATATATATATATATATATATATATATATATACACTCTACCATAGTAGGCTCGTTCATAGGCGCTCGGCCATACTAGGCTCTGTGTCTCGACTAACTGGGCTCACTGATGAGTTCTCGGCCACAGTAGGCTCGGTATATAACTTACCATCTGATCTGAGGTCGCCCAATAGGGGCCTGCCCATCGATTATAGCTCGATGGTAATGAAAATACTGTAATATTGTATATAAAGACTCTCTACTCTCTTGACTTGAAGAAGGAAATACTCAATTGAATACAAGATTAGGAAAAATATACGTAAATTCTGGGACATGAACTTTTCTTTACGCCTCGTTATCAAACTTGTGTAATTACGAGATCATGAAAAATGAAGGAACAGTTTAGCCTTAACATACCTAGAGTAGGGAAAAATTCGTATGATATTCTTGTAAAAAGTTGCACCGTACTCCTTTAGAACCGTAAAATTTTACGTTGCTATGATTTCAATAGTTCTTGTTGGAATTGTTTTGACGTAAGAAGTTTTGTTGAAACTTGCTAGATTAAAGCGTCTGTTTTGAATTTAGGAAGGTGTAATAAGATCTCTTTCAGAAACTTGCTAGATTTTAGGGACGTCTCTTTGAAATGGTTCCTTTAGCAAAAGTGTTCTAAGATCCTTTACTTTGTTCTTTAAGATAATGAAGCCAAAATGCTAAATGACTTACACATTATAATGCCACCTTTCAATTAAGTTCATTAGTCATTCATTTTAAATGTAGGGGCTACCACATTTAATCTTTATCACATATACCCCTAATTAATTAGGTAGTATTCCATTACCCAATAATTAATCAATTACCTACAAAATTAAGAATTATCTCAAATTACTCATTTTTAATACACCTTATACATCAAACTATCGTGGTCATATGGTACCTTGTATGGCGCTAGTCCATAACTATCGGGTATTATAGCTCGGACCGTATTTTATCCAAATTCGACAACCTTCAACGAAACTCATTTTCTTTAATTCGTGTACCATTTCCTTCATGGCACTTACTTATTGCTTGTTATAAATAGCATAAATATGCTAACCTCAAGATAATCTCATCTCCGAGTCTATGTCAAATAACTAAAGACGAAACTTTGACGTACGAAAAACGCGAGATGTAACATCCTTCCCCCCTTAGAAACATTCGTCCTCGAATGTCTACTCTTAGATACTTTGGGATTTTTTTATTTTTTATTTTGGCAGAGTCTCTCCCATACACCAGACTAAAACCAACCTGTACGCAGCCAGAAAACATGTCACACATGGCCACTGTCTATAAATAGGAACACATGGCTTCACACATCTGTCCATTAAAAATTCTGAGAGTTAAAAAAATGAGAGCTTACCTGATGGCCTACTAGCCTGAATAGAGTTGTGCTGAGGTATCCCACCTCGAGCTATCTCCTTAGCTTGAAATAGGTGGGGGTATTTAGACTTTATTTCTTCCCCTGCTTCCCGCGTCATCTCTTCCACATTCTTGCTCCTCATAAAACCTTCACGGAGGCTATTTCCTTATTCCATAGCTTGCGGATTTGTCGGTCTAGGATGAAAACCGGGATTTCCTCGTATGACAAGTTCTCTGTAACCTATACATGATCTGTGGGCACCACTCGGGTAGGATCGCCAATGCACTTCCGTAGCATTGATACGTGAAAAACAGGATGGACAGACTACAATTCTAAGGGTAATCTAACTCATATGCTACCTGGCCCACTCTCTGAATGATCCTAAAAGGCCCAATATACCGTGGGCTAAGTTTGCCTTTCTTGCCAAACTTCATCACACCTTCATAGGTGACACCTTTAAGAATACCCAGTCATTAACCCCGAACCCTAAATCTCGTCGCTGCACGTCAGAATATGACTTTTGACGACTTTGAGCTGTCAACAATCGCTCCCGGATGAGCTTTACTTTTTCTATGGCTTGTTGAACCAGGTCTAGCCCATGTAACCCATATTCTCCAACATCAAACTACCCTATTAGAGATCTGCACCTGCGCCCATACAAAGCCTTGTACGGAGCCATATGGATACTAAAGAGGTAACTGTTATTATATGTAAACTCGATAAAAGGTAGATGTTCATCCCAACTTCTTTTAAAATCCTACACACATGCTCATAACATATCCTTGAGCGTCTGAATTGTGCGCTCGGCTTGCCCATCAGTTTGTGGATGAAAAGTTGTATTGAGATTCACCTGGGTTCCTAGACCTCTCTGAAATTACCTCCAAAAATGCGCTGTAAACTAGGCCCCACAGTCAAATATAATAGATATTGACACTCCGTGTAGTCGCACTATCTCTTTAATATATAACTTTGCATAATCTTCTGTGTATATGTAGATCTGACAGGTAGGAAATGAGCTGATTTCGTGAGCCTATCGACTATCACCATATGGAATCGAACTTACGATGAGAACGAGGTAAACCCGTGATAAAGTCCATGTTTATCTTCTTCCATTTCCATGTCGGGATCTCTATAGTCAGCAGTAGCCCTCGGGGCTTTTGGTTTTCTATCTTCACCTGCTAATAACTAGAACACTGAGCGACAAACTCAGCAATGTTCTTCTTCATATCGTTCCACCGGTCGCATCCTTAATGTCATGATACATCTTCGTTGACCAGGGTGAATGGAGTACCACGAATAATGTGCCTCTGACATAATCTTGTTTCGTAGCCCTGCTACATCAGGAACAAACAAACGACCCATGTATCTGAGAACCCTATCTCCCTTGAGTTCTAACAATGGCTTCTTCTGCTGCATAACTTGTCCTCTCAACTCGACCAAATCTGGGTCCTCGTACTGCCTCTCTTTTACTTCAGCTATGAGAGATGATTTTGCAGTATTTTGGAGTACAACTCCTCCATTGCGAGTCTACTAACCGGACCCCCAAACAAGCCAATTGATGAATCTCTCTAGTTAATTGTCTTTTCTCGGCCTCTACATGTGCTAAGCTACCCATAGATCAGCGACTTAAGGCATCTGCTACAACATTAGCTTTCCCTTGATGGTAGAGAATGTTAACATCGTAATCTTTCAATAACTCAAGCCATCGCCTCTATCGTAAATTAAACCCTTTTTGCTTGAAGATATATTGCAGGATTTTATGATCTGTGAATACATCAACGTGAACACCATACAAATAATGTCGCCACTCTTAAGTGCATGGACAACCGCAGCAAACTCGAGGTCGTGGGTCGGATAATTCCGTTCGTTCTTCCTTAACTGCCTTGAAGCATACGCAATTACCTTCTAATGTTTCATCAGGACACATCCTAACCCGACACCTGAGGCATCACAATACATGGCATAACCATCTGGACCCTCTGGGAGTGCTAGAACTGGTGGTGACGTCAACTTGTTCTTAAGCTCTTGGAAACTCTGCTCACAGGCCTCTGTCCACTAAAACTTAGTTGCTTTCTATGTCAACTTCGTTAATGGTGCTGAAAGAGAAGAAAAAGCCTCTACGAACCTCCGGCATTATCCGGTTAAGCCTAGAGAGCTACGACTCTCTGCCGGAGTGGTAGGTCTAGGCCAGGATTTCACAGCCTCAATCTTCTGATTGTCTACCTTTATACCTCCATCGGATACAATGTGTCCCAAGAATGCTACAGACCTCAACCGAAACTCACATTTAGAAAACTTAGCATATAATTTACCATCACGGAGGGCTTGGAGCATCGCTCACAGGTGGTCCGCATGCTCATCCTCTAAACGTGAATAAACTAAAATATAATCAATAAATACTATCACGAACAGATTCAAAAATGGCCAAAATAGGCTATTCATCAAGTCCATGAACACGACAGGTGCATTTGTCAACCCGAAGGACATGACAAGGAACTCGAAGTGCCCATATCGGGTCCTGAAAGCTATCTTGGGAATATCTCTCTCCCGAACTCTGACCTGGTGGTACCCCCACCTCAAATCTATCGTTGAAAAGCATCTATCCCCCTGCAACTGATCAAACAGGTCATCTATCCTTGGAAGTAGATACTTATTCTTAATAGTTATCTTATTCAGTTGTCTATAATCGATACACATTCTCAACGAGTCGTCTTTCTTCCGTAAAAATAGTACCGGTGCACCCCAAGGTGAGGTACTGGGCCTGATAAAACCTTTTTCCATCAAATCTTTTAACTGCTCCTTCAACTCCTTCAATTCAGGAGGTGTCATTCTATATAGAGGGATGGATATTGGTTGAGTTCCCGGGTGCAAATTGATGCAAAAATCAATCTCTCGCTCTGGAGGAATACATGGAAGTTCATCTGGAAATACATCTGCGTACTCCTTTACTATTTGAATAGACTGAAGTGTAGGTATCTCAGCATCTACATCTCTAACTCGCACAATATGATATATGCACCCTTTTGCGATCATTTTCCTTGCCTTCAAATAGGAAATAAACCTGCCTCTGGGTGCCGCTATATTACCTACCCATTCAAGGACTGGCTCGCCCGAAAAATGAAATCTCACTATCTTTGCTCGACAATCAACTATGGCATAACAAGCTACCAACCAGTCCATGCCCATGATAGCATCAAAATCTAGCATCTCTAGCTCAACTAGGTCGGCTGAGGTCTGACAACCGCAAATTGTTATCGTACAACCTCGGTAAACCCGTCTAGCAATAATCGATTCTCCGACCGGTGTAGATACCGCTAAAGGACCACTTAGTATTTCAGGCACTATACCAAATTTCCTCGCGACAAATTGGGTAATACATGATAGGGTAGATCCTAGGTCTAACAAGGCATAACATCGTGAGAGCAAATTGTCAACATACCTGTCACAACGTCTGGTGAGGACTCTTGGTCTTGTTGACCGGCTAGCGTATAGCTACAATTCTGGTTACTACCTGAACTAGAACCTCTACCTCTGCCTCGACCTCTACCAGCCGAAGACTGAGACTCGCGCCCTAAAGAATGCACGGACATAGATGATCTTGTTGCTGAATTCGTTGGTTATGCCATACCCCCAGAATCTCTATTTGGGAAATCTCGCATCCTATACCCCGGACGTCCACATGTATAACAAGCATTGGAACTAGCTCGGCATTGGCCCAAGTGTCCTCTACCGCAGATGCACACCGCGACGGAAATGGCCATGTCTGCCTCGAACCTCGCTGTCGCTACAAACTTGATGTGTGGGAGCATTCACCTGGTCCTGACTGAGTAGAACAATCATACCTGTAACCCTGTGACTGAGGTGGCGGAGGTCTAGGTGGCCGTTCGGAGTATTGGGGCCTATAACTACCCTGAGACTGCTCCTGAGACCTGGCAAATCTCATCCTCTTACGCTGCCCTGACCCAGTCCTCTCCGTACCTTGCTACCGACGCCTACCCCTTTCTATATTCTAGGCAAATGCCTGAATCTGGGAGATATCCATACTATCCTGCAATGTAGTGGTGGCACATTCCTTGGTCAACTCCGGGGCCAACCCTGCTATAAACCTGTGGATCATGTCCCGTATAGTAGCAACTATGGATGGTGCATATCTGGCCAATGAGTCAAAACGAGACTATACTCTCGAACACTTATATTGCCCTGCTTGAGCGCTAAAAATTGATCGACTCGGGCCTTTTGGATCTCCCGCGATTAGTACTGGTCAGGAAAGGCATCTGAAAAATTCTCCCAAATAGCTGGAGGTGCATCACATCCCTTGGACCTTTCCGTCCCTCGTACCAAAGGATGGCTATATCTCGGAGTCGAAAAGCTGCTAGCTCAACTGCCTCTTTCATCGTGGCATGCATAACCTGAAAGATCTTGTGAAGCTGATCTATGAAATCCTGCGGGTCCACCCTCTGATCTGTCCCTGTGAACTCTAGGGGACTCAAAGCAATAAACTATCGGACCCTTGAACTCCCAAATCCCTCAGAAGGTCCTGCACTAGCGGAAGCTCTAGCCTATTGTTTGGTAGTTACAAACTGTGCCAACAAATGCACCGCACTCCTTATGTCTTGATCTAATGGAAGCGGAGGGGGGGCTCGATGTACGGTCTCCCTAAGAATCTCCTCAGGTGGCGGAGGAGCCAGTAATGGCTGTGTAGGGGTCTCTCCCTGGGCCTCCGATTGGGCCCCATCTACTAGGGGTACCCTGCTAGTCCCCTCACCTATTGCTATTTCTCTCCTCTGGCTAGCCGTAGTCTTCCTAGTTATCGTCATCTGTGCATGCAAATGCCAACACGTAAGTTTAACTCGAATTTCCTATAACTCAGTGCTACATCACGATTTAGATTTGAAAGAAGGGTAAATAACACCTAAAATGTCCTGTAGTCCCCTACTTATATAATGTGGTGTATCACACATGTATAAATAATACCCTACTAGACACGAGTTGTAGAGTCTCTAGGACAAAACTGCTCTAATACCACATTTATCACGCCCCATGCCTGGGGGCGAGACCGGCACCCGGTGCCTCATCTATCCTTGCGTACCAACTTGCGACTCAGGAATTCAGGACATATAATGTCATACATTGGCCAAGGACCACATTGCAAGACAATTTGTGAAGAAAAATATAAAACTGAATAGAGACTAATGCTGACTAAATGTCAACATAAAGTTGGGCCGGCAAGGCCGTCATAATACTATAACTGACAAGCCAACAAAATATATGTACAGGTCCTACAAGCCCAACATATTGCACTAACTGACAGGATATGTCTACAAGCCTCTAATGAAAGATGTACTGTGATCGGAACAGGGCCCCGACCTACCCATAACCAATCTACATATATACATAAGATGTACACAAAACTTCTAGACCTGGCAACTCCGAAGGACGGGGAGCTTACCGATATAGCTAAATTTGGGCAACACCTACTGAGGAGGTCTACCCGTCTGTCCGTTTGAACCCGCACGCATGAAATGCAGCGCCCCCAGAAAGGGACGTCAGTACGAAGTAGTGTACCGAGTATGTAAGGCAATATACTAAAATCTGAAATTGAACTGATAGTATGAACATATGCTTACCTGCTGATACTGACTGAACTCTCTCAATATATTAAATAAAATAGTTGTCCGACCCTATAAGGCTCGGTATATATACATATATAACTGCTCTGCCATAGTAGGCTTGCTCCTAGGCGCTCGACCATACTAGGCTCTGTGTCTCGACCAACTGGGCTCGCTGATAGGCGCTCGGCCACAGTAGGCTCGGTATATAACTTACCATCTTATCGGAGGTTTCCCATTAGGGTCTGTCCATCGATTATAGCTCGATGGTAATGAAAATACTGTAATACTGTATTTATACACTCTCTGCTCTCTTGACTAGAAGAAGGAAATACTCAATTGAATATTGAACTTACAAGACTAGGAAAAATATACGTAAATTTTGGGACATGAACTTTTCTTTATGCCTCGTTATCAAACTTGTATAATTACGAGATCATGCAAATTGAAGGAAGAGCTTAGTCTTAACATACCTGGAGTAGGGAAAATTACGTATGATATTCTTGTAAAAGGTTGCACCGTACTCCTTTAGAACCGCAAAACTTTACGTTGCTATGGTTTCAATAATTCTTGTTGGAACGCAAGAAATATTGTTGAAACTTGCTAGATTATAGCGTCTATTTTTAATTTAGGAAGGTGTAATAAGATCTCTCTCATAAACTTGCTAGATTTTAGGGACGTCTGTTTGAAATGGTTCCTTTAGGAAAAGTGTTCTAAGATCCTTTACTTTGTTCTTTAAGGATAATGAAGCCAAAATGCTTGCCACCTTTCAATTAAGGTCATTAGTCATTCATTTTAAATGGAGGGGCTACCATATTTAATCATTATCACATATATCCGTAATAAATTAGGTAATATTTCATTACCAAATAATTAACCAATTACCCACATAATTAAGAATTATCTCAATTTACTTAAAATACTATTCATTTTTAATACATCTTATACATCATAATATCGTGTTCATATGGTACCTTGTATGGTAATAGTCCATAACTATCGGGTATTATAGCTCGGACTGTATTTGATCCAAATTCGACAACCTTCAACTAAACTCATTTTCTTCAATTCGTGTACCCTTTCCTTCTTGGCACTTACGTATTGCTTGTTATAAATAGAATAATATGCTAACCTCAAGATAATCTCATCCCCGAGTTTATGTCAATTAACTAAAGACGAAATTTTAACGTACGAAAAACGCGAGATGTAACAATATCTTAGATTTAACATCAAATTTATGGGAATCAAAGAGAAAAATTGGGGGGTTTCGTCAAAGTTTTGAAAAATAAAGATTTGAGTTGTGAGAGTCGATTTGGACTCCGATTTGAAAGAAAAATACATATATGGACTCGTGTGGTTATTGGTAGTTGGAATCTACCCTTGGACCTTGCTTTTGACTGAGCAAGCCTAGAGTTGACTTTTTGGGAATTGTGTAAAGACTAAAGTTTTATCTATTGTATTTAATTTCCTTGCATTGTTTTATAATAATAAGTCATTTGTTGGTTAGATTTGAGCTGTGTGGAGGCAAATTTTAGGGGAAAAGCTATATACGAGGGTTGATTTGGCCTAGTTGAGGTAAGTATCTTGCCTAACTTGTGTAAGGGAACTACCCATTAGGATTTGGGTTGTTTGTGCTAATTGTACTATGTGAATGACGTGTACACAACGCGACGAGTGTGTACACGGGGTATATATGGCATTTTAGACTTCTTCCATATATTTAATTGAAACTGTTAAAACATATTACATCTTTCATTGTTAAATTTCCTTTCACAACTCTAATTGACGTTGTTAGTACTTGTTCTATCCTTTTAGTTGTAATTGCTCTCATATGCTTTAGTTGAAGTTGGTACCTCTCTTATTGTCTTGTTACTCCTTTATTGTTAAATTTCTTTTATTTGAAGTTGTTATTTCATGAAAATTCATCTTGTTGAGTCATTGATGTTGAAGTTGTGGAAGCCATTATCACGTAGAGGTTGAAGTTGTTAATTGTTGAGATATCATTTCTTATTGAGTATTTCTTATTTATTTTGTTTTTATTGAGATTCTTGTGCAGATTGTGATTGGGACATGGGCTATACGTTGTGGTAACATTGGTATTGTTAATTTTGGCAAGTGTTGTGGCATATGGGCACATGTGGTTCGAGTTGATTATTGTGTTGTGATATTGATACGCATGAACTTGTATAAGGATAGGGATTGATACGCATGCGGTGAGATAAGGGGGCTAAAGCACGTGTAGTTATTTTGGAAAAATATTTTTAAAAGTAAATGCAAGGCTCACATGGTGATATAAGGAAAGATTGTGATTGAAATTGTAAAATGTCAATATGAGGAGTGGTACCTCGGTTGTTATTCTTGTTGTACATTCTACGCTAACAGAGGCTTGTTGGTTGAAAAGTCCTTGTTATTTTCTTCATTTGTCTTACTTGTAATAGTCTGTGTTGAGTACTTGTTGTTTCATCATGTGTTCACTACTTGCTGCATTTACCTCTTAAAATTGTGTTGGTAGCTTATATTATAGAACTGCTTATCTATTATTTACTCCATCTCTTTCCATTATTAGACTATACTATATTCTATTTAGTTTTTTCTTATCCTAGTAGGCGTCTTGACCTGGCCTCGTCACTACTCTACCGAGGTTAGGCTTGATACTTACTGGGTACCGTTATGGTATACTCGTACTACGCTTCTGCACATTTTTGTGCATATCCAGGTACATCTGTGTGCTGTACACTAGTGATTGATTAGCTATTTCGGAGACATCAAGGTACACCTGCTCGACCTTCACAGGCCTCGTAGTCACCTTGTGTTTTTAGATGTTCTACTGTTTATTTATGTTCAAAATACTATTGTATTTCGAGAATTTTAGTGCACTCGTTGTAGAGATTATGACTCTGTTTCCGCTAGATTTGGGAGTTATTTTGTCAGTTGTATCTACTAGGATCATTATGATAGTTTAACAGTTTATATGATGTTTAAGTTATTAATTCTACTATCTTTCAATATATGTTAGGCTTACCTAGTCTTAGAGACTATGTGCTATCACGACATCCTAAGGTGAGAATTTCGGGTCGTGGCATCTGTATTTTTTACCCCTTTTATAATTAAATTAATTAGACTTAATTAATCCCATGTAATGTACTAAAATATAATAATCAAATGTATTATTAGTTAATTATTACAATAATTCTTCTATTAAATTATAAAAACTAATTTTGGTTAATCAAAGTAATAAAGATAACATAAGTATAAATTTGAAACTAAATTATTAAATTAATAATAATACTTGTTTATAAAATATGAAAGTTAGTTTAATCAATTAAAGCATAAGAAGTAATATAATTTACAAATATTTAAGACTAAATTACCATTGATTTAACAACAACAACGACGACGACGACGACCCAGTGTGATCCCACTAGTAGAGTTTGGAGAGGGTAGTGTGTACGCAGACCTTACCCTTACCCAGAAGGAGTTGAGAGGTTGTTTTCGAAAAACCCTTGGCTCAAGAAGACACAAAGACAATAAACACCGTATTGGGTAGGATGAATGAAGTGGAGGTGTGAACTTTTGCCTCCAATGATCTCCAGAGAACTTCTCTAGGATGGATGAAGTGGAGGTGTGAACTTTTGCCTCCACACCCACTTCCACCGAATGAGTGCTGAACTTCCAGGTATTCCGTCTTCATCTTGCTCAGCTTGAAACCCATAGACTCAAGAGCCTGTCTGCAAACCTCCAGCCTCTTATTAACACTGGCTCGTCATCCATCAATCAGAACTATGTCATCAGCGAATAGCATGAACCATGGCACCTCCCCTTGAATATGGTGTATTAACGCATCTATCACCATGGCGAATAAGAATGGACTGAGCGCAGAACCTTGGTGTAACCTCATAAACCGAAAAATGCTCAAACTCGCCTCCTACTGTCCTAACCCGAGTCTTAGCCCCATCATACATGTCCTTAATCGCCATAATGTATGGAACCGACACACCTTTTGCCTCCAATCATCTCCAGAGAACTTCTCTAGGAACCTTGTCGTACGTTTTCTCTAGGTCAATAAACACCATGTGCAAATCCTTCTTCCTATCTCTGTACCGTTCCACCAACCTCTTAACAAGGTGTATAGCTTCTGTAATAGAACGACCCGGTATGAACCCGAACTGGTTGTCGGATACCGACACTGTCATCCTCACCCTCGCTTCAACCACTCTCTCTCACACTTTCATGGTATGACTCAGTAATTTGATACCCCTAAATTGTTATAACTCTGGATATCACCTTTGCTCTTATACAATGGAACCACCGTACTCCACCTCCACTCATCCGGCATCCTCTTCGCCTTAAAGATAACATTAAACAACCCAGTCAACCACTCCAAGCCTGCTCTCCCCACACACTTCCAAAATTACACCGAAATCTCATTAGGCCCGGTCACGCTGCCCCTACTCATCTTACTCATAGATCCCACAACCTCCTAAACCATGATGCACCTGCAGTACCCAAAGTCGTGGTAACACTCGAAATGCTCCAATTCACCTAGCACAATATCTCGATCCACTTCTTCATTTAGATGTTTACTACTAATACCATTGATTTAGTATTAGTAATTATTATTATATGTATTACATCATTTATATTTTGAAAAAATAGGTATTATTAATTTAAAAACTTCACTACATTTATTGCAGATTAATAAGTGCAAAAATTTAATTTGAAGTAGGAGGGTCAAAATTGGTCATCAGCACCACAATCTTAACTCTGGATGGAACGAATACTATGATTATGTTTGGAATAAAAGAGAAATGAGAGAACTACCTCATGAGGAGAATGGTGGTTTAGAAGAGCTTATGTATAAGTTCATGAATAGTGTTGAAGAGAGATTAATATAAAATTATAAAGTCATTAAGATCCTAACAACGCATGTGAGTCGAATAGTAAGTATACTTTTAGATAGCTAATTGCATTGTGATGGTGAATGTATGGAGGAGATACTCTGTGAGAATGAGCCTACCTAAGAGGATAAGTATCTACAAAAAGAACTTTCCACTCTACAAGAAGACTCTGATTCAATTAAGATGATTGAAGATGAGACTTTAGTTGATTGTGAAGCAATAAAAGAAGAAATCAAACCCCCATCTTCCTTTCCACATTTACAGCCTTTAGTAGAAGAAAATTAAAAATAAATGGTCTTAGACAAATTAGAGGAATAATCACATGACATGTCTTCTTTGTTTTCTTAATCTAACCTTGATCATGTGAATTTTATTTCTGAGGATTTACAGGAATATGCATGGATTGATCCTATGAAAGAATGAAAAAACAAATTTAGGATCATCCTAAAAGAACAATTCACCTCAAAATGACGCCAAGAAAGAAAGAAAAGAGTTGTTTTGCAGATATCCTCAAAAGACTTTGGCTTAATGAGCTCCATAAATAATTTCAATAAGCAAATACGGGGAATAAATTCAGAATTGATGGTGGAGTTCATAAGTTCTTGGAAAAGGAAAAAATTCTGAGAAGTTTTATTTACCTCTTGCTTATTTTTGCTTGTGTTTCATAGGGATATGCAACAATTTAAAGTGTGAGTTGGGGGATGTAAATATGTATTATTTTTGTGTTTTTCATCATTATTTTAAAAAAATTAATTTTTCCCGACGATGGATCCTTTCGACTACATTATTGAGAGATTAAAGTTGAACAAAAATACAAAAATTTGAAAACCCAAAAATATATCTTTTACTTATTTTTTTAAGGTAATTTAACCATTTCCCCTTGATTTTTTTTGTACTGCGGTTCTTTTCCAAGAGCTTTTGCTAGAAATGGATGTAGTTTGTTTTTCTTTTGATAGGAATAAAGAGATCTTGTGCCATAGTGCTAAGTGGAGATAACATGTCTTGACTTTGTTGTGTCTTGAGAGCGGTGAGTCCCTTAGTTGTGACGCCTAGGATCGTCTCTTGACTCATGTATTGTAGTTCCTTAAAATGCTTGCTTTTTCTTAATTGCTTTGACTAGAGAGTTAGGATAGATCTGGTCCTGAGTGAGTTATGTGCCATGTGTGGTGTGTAAGGTTATTGTTGATATTTTGTGCATGTAATTTGATGTTTAGAACTTTCCCTGTGTGTTTGCAAAGCGAAATAGCAGTCTTGTTCAGTCTAGGAAGTGACAGAGGCATTCTTTGTTAAGCCAGAGATACATTTTTACCCACCTAATTACGTGTATCTTAATTAGCCCCGTCAAACATGTAATCAATTTTTTTGGCAACCACACTACAAGTCTGACACCTTTGTTTAAATTGAATATCCGTTTCAACCTTTTACCTCTCATGAGCACTTGAAATATTTATGAACTTGTCAAGAGCTAAGTGGTTGTATTGTAGGGTGTTTGAGTGGAACTAGTGAAAAAGGAGAAAGGTGCATTTTGTATAAAAAAAAGTGAGAGCCACTTGTAGGGAATTGAAAAAAGGTGAGAAAAATGCTTGAAAAGAAATATCAGAAATTAGAAAGAAATTTGAAAAGATTTGGTGTTTCTATATATTAGAAAAAAAATTCCTTGCTAGTAGTAACTCTTCCTTTATTTGTGCTTAATGAATTGGGAGCTTGGTGCTAGTATTTTATGAAGGTTGAGGTGTGGTTCAATACAAGTCTGGGGTTTAGATTGTGAAATTATATGTATTAAAATTTTCAAGAAGGTGTAGTCACTATATCAAATGTATCCTACCCGTCTCGCAACCTACGTTACAACCAAATAAAGTCCTACTTGATGTTTGACTGAGTGAGCTCGAGTTAGTAGATTATTACACTACGGGCAAGCCTATGGTACATCTTATGTGGCACATGACTTTTATTTGTGATATTGAGTTAATTCTTCCTATTCTGAGTCCTTAATTGTTCTTGAATTTTATGTGCGTGGGACTAATCTCTATTGTTTATTGTGAGGGCACATGGCTTGCGAGGGATAAGTGATGGTATTCAGCTTCTCTGTTAGAGTAAGTGAGCAAGTTTTGAAAAATAGGTTCTTTTGAGTCGATTCTTGAGGTTAGAATGCTATTGTATGGTGCTTTATCTGTTTTAAATATTCTTGGCATAACGAGTTAGCAGAGTTACATGAAAAGGTCCTCCTTACTTGAAGTGTAGTTTGATAGCTCGATATAACGACTCGGTCAGTCGTTTTGAGAGTATTAGCCATGATCCCCTATTTACTATTTCTCCTGTATCATTTTATGCTTATATGACTTGCCGGGAGGATTTGTTTTGTTTTTGGAGTGAAATAGGACATCTAGTCCCTAAAATGGAAGCTTAAGTTTTGGATTTTTACAATAGTTGGAACTGTGTGAAGACGACTCTGGAATGGAGTCACATGTTCCGTTAGCTCCGTTGGGTGATTTTGGACTTAAGAGCGTGTCCGGATTATGATTGGAAGTCCGTAGCTGAATTAGGCTTGAAATGGCGAAAGTAGAATTTTTGGGAAGTTTGACCGGGAGTGGACCTTTGGATATCGAGTTCGGATTTTGATTCTGGAAGTTGGAGTAGGTCCGTAATGTCAAATATGACTTGTGTACAAAATTCGAGGTCAATCGGACGTGATTTGATAGGTTTCAACATCGATTGTAGAAGTTTGAAGTTTCAAAGTTCATTAAGTTTGAATTGGAGTGTGATTCGTGTTTTTAGTGTTGTTTGATATAATTTGAAGGCTCGACTAAGTTTGTATGATGTTGTAGGACTTGTAGGTAGGTTTGGTTGAGGTCCCGAGGGCTTCGGGTGGATTTCGGGTGATTAACGGACTAGAATTGGACTTGTTGGAATTGCAGAAAATCTGGTGCTTTAATTGCTAGTTTCCTTCATCGCGTTCGCGAGAGAGGTCTCACGTTCGCGTATGGTATCTGGAAGGCCATCAGAGTTTTGTTCTTCGCATTCGCAATGTAATTCCTCCATTCGCGGAGTTCTGATTTCTTGCTAAAGTCTTGATTTCATTAATTAGACTAGTTTCTTATAGTTATATTTATGGTATGCAATTGCTTTTAGCTAGATTTGGGTCATCCAGAGTCGGAAATTCGAGGAGAAGGCATTCTTACTGATTGATTGAGCTTGGTTCGAGGTAAGTGGCTTGCCTAACCTTGTGTGGGGGAACCCCCTTTAGAATTTGGTACTGTTGTGACAATTCTGTAATATGAGTGCCGCGTACACGAGCTGACGAGTGCGTACACAAGCGAATTGTTGGAAATCTAATTTTTACTCAACAGTATCTCAGCATGTGTAATTATCTTGTTTAGCCTAATATTGCATATCTACGTGACTTAAAATTTGTGCAGCATGCTTAGTTGAATTTCTGTTTTTCCTTGATTTGTATTAGTCTTGAACTGTAGGATTCTTGCTGTTAATTATTGTTTCCATCAGTTTCGAGCTGTGTTTTTTACTTTTGGGACTACGAGGCGGTACCTCGGGAGATCCCCTTGTATATTTATTTTTGGGACTACGAGGTTGTACCTTGGAGATCCCATTGCATATTTAATTTTGGGACTACGATGTGGTACCTCGGGAGATCCCCTATCGAGTATTTACTTTTAGGACTACAAGAAGGTATCTCGGGAGTGCCCCTATTGTTTACCTCTATGTGTTGTGTTGTTTCTCTTCTGTAAATTCTCTTTGTTAATTTCTCAGCCTTCTATCATATTGTTATATCTTCTGTCTTAATATTATATCCTAGTAGGGACCTGACCTGACCTCGTCACTACTCTACCGATATTAGGCTTGGCACTTATTGGGTACCGTTGTGGTGTACTCATGCTACTCTTCTGCACATGTTTTGTGTGTAGATCCAACTACCTCCTACCAGCTCCACTATTAGTTGAGTGTACTTGCTATTGTTTCGAAGACTTCAAGGTATATCTGCCAGCGTCCGTTGACCTCGGAGTCCCCCTTTATCCCTTTATGTCGTTTCTTCTTTATTTTTCCCAAACACTGATGTATAGAAACAGTTAGAACATTTCCTTAGAGCCTGTGACTTGTAACTACCGGGTCGTTGGAAGTTGCTTATATTCAGTATTGTGGTCTTACTTGTACATGCCGAGCAGCAGTTTTCCATCTTTTATATATATATATATATATATATATATATATATATATATATATATATATATATATGTTGTTGTTAAGTTTTAGCCGTTGTTTCCTGTTATTATTAAGTTGTTCCGCAACTGTTAGGCTTACCTAATCTTCGAGACTAGGTGTCGTCACGACACCTTACGGAGGGAGATTTGGATCGTGACAAGTTGGTATCAGATTTCTAGGTTCGTAGGTGTTATGAGTCACAAGTAGGTTTAGTAAAGTCTCGCGGATCGTTACAAAGATGCTTGTACTTATCTTCGAGAGGCTACGGAACTGTTAGGAAAGTTTCACTTCTTTGATTCCTTGTCGTGCGAAATTATTGACTTCGGAATTGTAAACTTCTATCTTCTACTCTCTCACAGATGATGAGGACACGTACATGTGGATCAGATGACCAGGCACCCGTGCCTCTGATAGAGCCGCGAGAGGCCGGGGTAGATATCGAGGACGTCCATGTGGTGCAGCCAGAGCACTCACACGAGCTGCTATAGAGAAGCCACCAGTAGCTTCAGTTAGAGTGCAGGCACCTGAGACCCTTGTCACTGCACCAGCTCTTCAGGAGACACTTGCATAGTTCCGGAGCATGTTCGGCACTCTAGCTGAAGCAAGGTTGATTCCAATTGCTCCTACCACATCTCAGGCCAGAGGAAGAGCACAGACTCCTGCATCTCGCACCCCAGAGTAGCAGATTCAGTTTTATCAGGTTCCAAAGGTCTTACTAGTACACCGGGTAGCCCAGTTCGGCCAAGGGTAGGGCAGCAGTTTCTGAGGAGTAGCTCCGGCTCGAGAGATACAAGAAGTACCACCCACCTACTTTCAGTGGCTTGGCATCAGAGTATGCTCAGGGTTTTCTTGAGCAGTGTCACAGTATCCTCCGTACTATGGGTATAGCGGAGTCAAGTGGGGCTTCTTTCACTACGTTCCAGCTTAGAGGAGCGGCCTATCAGTGGTGGCGTGCTTATGAGTTGGGTAGTTCGACCGAGGAAGCTTCGCTCACTTAGACTC
Source organism: Nicotiana attenuata (assembly GCF_001879085.1). Lineage (NCBI taxonomy): Eukaryota > Viridiplantae > Streptophyta > Magnoliopsida > Solanales > Solanaceae > Nicotiana > Nicotiana attenuata. Next base: position 258,667 of record NW_017671167.1, read on the forward strand.
AGTTCTCAGATATGTTCTTGAAGGAGTATGCTCCCAGAGTCTCAGAGATGCATAGCGCGCTTAGTTTGAGAAGTTGCGCCAGGATTTTATGATTATGTCAGAGTATGGGATTCGCTTCAGTGATTTGGCTAGGCATGCACCAGCTGTGGTCGCTACAGTTCGAGAAAGGGTCCGTTGATTTATCGAGGGGCTAAACCCCAGAATCAGACTTAGCATGACCCGAGAGTTGGAGATGGATATTGCATACCAGTAGGTTGTTGGGATTGTTAGGATATTGGAGGGTAAGTTGACTCGGGAGATAGAGGAGAGATAGGCCAAGAGGTCTCGAGAGTCTGGCACTTATAGTGGAACTCGTGCCCTAGCGGCAGCTCGTCATGGTAGGGGCTATGTGAGTCGCACTATTCATTTAGCACTTCTAGCCGCCAGCGGTATTTCGGACCCTCCTAGGGCCCAGAAGCCTTATTATGCACCACAAGTGTCTAGTGCAGCTCCTGCATAAGGTGCTTTCAGCGCTCAATCCAGCCTACCTGGACTGAGCCAACCATAGCAGCCACGCCCTCCAAGAGCTCTTTTTGAGTGTGGCGACACTCTCTATATGGTGAGGGATTGTCCCAGGCATAGGAGGGGTGCACCTCCACAAACTACTGAGGCACCGCATGCTCCACCGGGTCCCCGTGCTATGATTCCAGCACCAACTACTACTCCACCTGCTCAACCAGCTCGAGGTGGAGGTCGGGCAGGTAGAGTCTCCCTAGAGGGGGAGGCCAGGCAAGATATTATGCTTTTCTTGCTCGTACAGAGGCAGTTGCTTCCGACTCTGTCATTACTAGTATTATTTTGGTCTGTCATAGAGATGCATTGGTTTTATTTGATCCAGGCTCTACTTATACCTCGGTGTCCTCGTATTTTGCTCTGTATCTAGGAGTATCCCGTGATTCTTTGACTTCTCCTATTTATGTGTCTACACCTGTGGGAGATTATATTGTTGTTGACCGTGTGTATCGATCGTGTTTGGTTGTTTTTAGTGGTTTTGAGACCAGACCCGATTTATTATTTCTTAGTATGGTAGACTTTGATATTATTTTGGGCATGGACTTGTTGTTGCCCTATTATTCTATTCTTGATTGTCTCGCCAAGACCATGACGTTGGCTATGCCAGGATTACCACGGTTAGAATGGAGAGGTACTTTAGACTATACTCCCAGCAGAGTTATTTCATTTCTAAAGGCTCAACGAATGGTTGAGAAAGGGTGTGATGCCTATCTAGCTTATGTGAAAGATGTCAGTAGTGGTACCCCTACGGTTGAGTCAGTTCCAATAGCGAGGGATTATCCAGATGTATTTCCAAATGATTTACCGGGCATGCCACCCGATAGGGATATTGACTTCCGCATTGATTTGTTACCGGGCACTCAGCCCATCTCTATTCCTCCATATCGTATGGATCCTACTGAGTTGAATGACTTGAAGGAACAGTGTGTCACCTTGGGGTGCTCCGGTGTTGTTTGTGAAGAAGAAGGATGGTTCTATGCGTATATGCATTGATTATTGCCAGTTGAACAAAGTTACGGTGAAGAATAAGCATCCATTGCCTCGTATTGATGACCTATTTAATCAGTTACAGGGTGCCAGGGTGTTTTCCAAGATTGACTTACGTTCAGGCTATCATCACATGAAGATTCGAGAGCCAGATATCCTGAAGACTACTTTTAGGACTCTGTATGGCCACTACGAGTTCCTTGTGATGTCATTCAGGCTGAACAATACTCCAGCATCATTCATGCGCTTAATGCATGGTGTATTTCGACACTATCTTGATACATTCATCATCGTATTTATTGACAACATTCTGGTTTACTCCCGAACTCGGGAGGATCATGAGCAGCACCTAAGGACTATGCTCCAGACCTTGAGAGAAAAGAAGTTATATGCAAATTTTTCAAAGTGTGAGTTTTGGCTAGACTCGGTGATTTTTGAGACATGTAGTATCGAGTGATAGGATCAAGGTGGATTCTAAAAAGGTTGAAGTAGTGCAGAGTTGGCCTAGACCGTCCTCAACTACGGGGATCTGGAGTTTTCTTGGTTTGGCGGGGTATTACCATTGATTTGTAGAGGGTTTCTCATCTATTGCAGCACCTATGACCAGGCTGACCCAGAAGAGTGCTACGTTCAGGTGGACATGTGAGTGTGAGGAGAGCTTTCAAAAGCTTAAGACAGCTTTGAGTATGACCTAGTATTGGTATTGCCTACAAGTTCGAGGTCTTATACTGTATATTGTGATGCTTCGCGGATTGGTCTCGATGCGATGTTGATGCAAGACAGTAGGTGATTGCCTACGCGTCTAGACAATTGAAGGTGCATGAAAGGAACTATCCTTTCCACGACCTTAAAGATTTGGTGACACGATTTGTACGGTGTCCCTTGTGAGATCTACACCGATCACCGGAGTTTGCAGCATCTATTCAAACAGAAGGATCTTAACTTGCATCAGCTGAGGTTGTTAGAGTTGCCTAAGGATTATGATATCACTATTGTATACCATCTCGCGAAGGGCAATGTGGTGTCCGATACCTTGAGTCGCCAGGCGGAGAGTTTGGGGAGCTTAACATATCTACCAGCAGCAGAGAGGCCATTGGCATTGGATGTTTAGGCCTTAGCCAGCCAGTTTGTTAGATTGGATATTTTTGAGCTGAGTCGAGTGTTGGCTTGAGCGGTCTCTCAGTCTTCTCTTTATGATCTATTAGGGAGCGTCAATATGATGACCCTCATATGTTTGTCCTTAGGGATACGATTCCGCACGGTGATGCCAAAGAGGTCACTATTGGAGATGATGGTGCTTTGAGGATCAAGGGCAGGCTATGTGTACCCAATGTAGATGGTTTGCGTGAGCTGATACTCCAAGAGGCTCATAGATCGTGGTACTCTATTCATCCAGGTGTCGCGAAGATGTATCAGGACTTGAGGCAGCATTATTGGTGGAGGAGAATGAAGAAGGACATAGTAGAGTATGTGGCGCGGTATCTAAATTGCTAGTAGGTGAAGTATGAGCATCAGCGGCCAGGTGGATTGTTTCAGAAGCTAGAGATTTCAGAGAGAAAATTGGAGCAGATCACTAAGGATTTCGTTGTTGGGCTTCCACGGGCTCAGAAGAAAGTTTGATGCAGTTTGGGTGATTGTGGATAGGCTGACCAAGTCAGCTCATTTCATTCCTGTGATGACTACTTATTCTTCCGAGCAGCTGGCTCGAGTTAATATCCGCGAGATTGTCCGGCTTCATGGTATGCTGGTATCTATCATCTCTGATCGGGGTACGCAGTTTACATCGCGGTTCTAGAGGGACGTATAGTATGAGTTAGGTACTCGGGTCGAGTTGAGCACACTATTTCACCCTCAGACGGACGGACAGTCTGAGCGCACTATTCAGATTCTAGAGGGTATGCTCCGTTCATGAGTGATGGAGTTTGGGGGTTCTTGGGATTAGTTCTTGCCACTTGCAGAGTTTGCCTACACTAATCGTTTTCAGTCGAGCATTTAGATGGCAACGTATGCGGCTCTGTATGGTAGGCGATGTCCGTCTCCAGTGGGTTGGTTTGTGCCGGGCGAGGCTAGGCTATTGGGTACAGACTTGGTTTAGGATGCTTTGGAGAAGGTTAAGGTGATTCTGGATCGACTTCGTACGGCCCGTTCCAGGCAGAAGAGTTAAGCGGATCAGAAGGTTTGCAATGTTTCATTCATGGTTGGGGAGCGGGTCCTGCTCCGGGTGTCACCCATAAAGGGTGTTATGAAGTTCGGGAAAAAGGGCAAGTTGAGACCAAGGTTTATTGGCCCGTTCGAGGTGTTGCGGCGAGTTGGGGACGTTGCTTATGATCTTGCTTTGCCTCCCAGCCTAGCAGGGGTTCATCCAGTGTTTCATGTCTCTATGCTCTGAAAGTATCACGACGATCCGTCTCATGCGTTAGATTTCAGCTCAGTCCAGTTGGACAAGGATTTATCTTATGTTGAGGAGTCGGTGGCCATTTTGTACGGGCAAGCTCGAAAGTTGAAGTCAAAGAACATTACTTCTGTGAAGATTCGGTAGAGGGGTCATCCAGTCAAGGAGGCGACTTGGGAGACCGAGCATGGTATGCGCAGCAGTTATCCTCATCTTTTCACCACTACATGTATGTCTTTATACTCGTTCGAGGACGAACAGTTGTTTTAAGAGGGGGGAAGTAACGACCCGGCCGGTCGTTTTGAGAGTATTAGCCCCGATCCCTTTTTTTATTGTTTACCCTGTATCATTTTATGCCTATGTGGCTTGCCGGGAGGATTTGCTTTGGTTTTAGAGTGAAATGGGACACTTAGTCCCTAAAATGGAAGCTTAAGCTTAGGATTTTGACCGTAGAAGGAACTATGTGAATACGACTCCGGAATGGAGCTTCATTTGTTCCATTAGCTCTGTTGGGTGATTTTGGTCTTTGGAGCGTGTTCGGATTATGATTTGGAGGTCTATAGCCGAATTAGGCTTGAAATGGCGAAGTTGAATTTTTGGGAAGTTTGATCGGGAGTGCACTTTCTTATATCGAGGTTGGATTCCAATTACGGAAGTTAGAGCAGGTCTGTAATGTCAAATATGACTTGTGTGCAAAATTCGGGGTCAATCGGACGTGATTTAATAGGTTTCGGTTGTAGATGTTTGAAGTTTCAAAGTTCACTAAGTTTGAATGGGAGTGTGATTCGTGTTTTTAGCGTTGTTTAATGTGATTTAGAGGCTCGACTACGTTCGTATTATGTTTTAGGACTTGTTGGTAGGTTTGGTTAGGTCCTAGGGGTCTCGGGTGGATTCCAGATGGTTAACAGACTAGAATTTTACTTGTTGGAATTGCAGAAAATCTGGTGCTTCAGTTGCTGGTTTCCTTCATCGCATTCACGAGAGAGGTCTCGCTTTCGCGTAAGGTATTTGGGAGGTCAGCAGAGTTTTGTTCTTCGCGTTCGCGATGTAGGTCCCGCGTTTGCAAAGTTTTGAGGTATTAGGTCTACGTTTTTGTTATAGGTACCTGGCGTTCGCGAAGAACAAAACTCTGCTGGTCTCCTAGATACCTTACGCGAACGCGAGACCTCTATCGCGAACGCGATGAAGAAAACCAGCAACTGGAGCACCTAATTTTCTGCAATTCCAACAAGTCCAGCTCTAGTCCGTTAACCACTCGGAATCCACCCGAGGCCCCCGTGACCTCAACCAAATCTACCAACAAGTCCCAAAATATAATACGAACTTAGTCGAGCCTTCAAATCACTTCAAACAACGCTAAAACACGAAAAGCACTCCAATTCAAACTTAATGAACTATGAAACTTCTACAACGGATGCCGAAACCTATCAATTCACATCTGATTGACCTCGAATTTCGTACACAAGTCATATTTAACATTATGGACCTACTTCAATTTCCGAAAGCATCATCCGACCCCGATATCAAAAATTCTACTCCTGGTCAAACTTCCCAAAAATTCAACTTTTGCCATTTCAAGCCTAATTCAGCTACGAACCTCCGAATCACATTCGGGACACACTCCTAAGTCCAAAATTACCCAACAGAGCTAATGGAACCGACGAAAATCCATTCCAGACTCGTCTTCACACAGTTCCAACTACGGTCAAAATCCTAAACTTAAGCTTTCATTTTAGGGACTAAGTGTCCCATTTCACTCCAAAACCTAAACAAATCCTCCCGGCAAGTCACATAAGCAAAAAATGATACAGGGGAAATAGTAAATAGGGGATCGGGGCTAATACTCCTAAAACTATCGGTCGGGTCGTTACATCCTCCCCCTCTTAAAATAGTTATTCGTCCCCGAACGAGTATAGAGACATACCTGAAGTAGTGAAAAGAAGAGGATAACACAACGCATATCATGCTTGGTCTCCCAAGTCACCTCCTCGACCGGCTGACCCCTCCACTGAACCTTCACGGGAGCAATGTTCTTTGACCTCAACATTCGAACATGCGTGTCCAAAATGGCCACCAACTCCTCAACATATGTTAAATCCTTGTCCAACTGGACTGAGATGAAATCTAACACATGAGACGGATCGTCGTGATACTTTCTTCTAGGCTGGGAGGCAGGGCAAGTCCATAAGCAACCTTCCCAACTCGCCGGAACACCTTGAACGGGCCAATAAACCTTGGGCTCAGCTTGTCCTTCTTCCTGAACTTCATAACACCCTTCATGTGTGACACTGGGAGCAGGACCCGCTCCCCAACCATGAATGAAACATTGCGAACCTTCCGATCCGCATAACTCTTCAGCCTGGACTGGGCCGTACGAATTCGATCTTGAATCACCTTAATCTTCTCCAAAGTATCCTGAACAAAGTCTGTACCCAATAGCCTAGCCTCGCCTGGCTCGAACCAATCAACTGAACACAGACACCGCCTACCATACAGAGCCTCATATGGTGTCATCTGAGTGCTCGACAGACAGCTGTTGTTGTAGGCAAACTCCGCAAGTGGCAAGAATTGATCCCAAGAACCCCCAAACTCAATCACACACGCACGGAGCATATCCTCTAGTATTTGAATAGTGCGCTTAGACTGTCCGTCCGTTTGAGGGTGAAATATTGTGCTCAACTTAACTAAAGTACCTAACTTATGCTGTACGGCCTCCGAAACCGCGATGTAAACTGCATACCCCGGTCACAGATGATAGACACGGGCACGCCATCAGACCAGTTTGCGTAGAGGAACAGGTCTGATAAGTCACTAGGCATTTAGCCAACACATTCGCGATGAAGGTCCTGCATTCGCGAAGGGTCAGGAACTGGAAGCTTCGTGTTCGTGAGTAGGATCTCGCCTTGACGTAAGAGGGAATTTTGGTCAGTTGATTTTTGTGTTTCGCGAACGTGAGGCACATTCCCCGTTCGTGAAGAAGGATTTACCTGGGCAGATATAAACATTTCAAAATCAAGGGTTTGTCATTTTCATCATTACTTGAGATGGACAGCTCAGATTTAGGCGAGATTTTGAGGGCATTTCAGAGGCAACGATTGGTTAATGATTCTTAACTCATTTTTGGTTATACCCCACTAATCTATCATTAATTTTATCATTTCATTAACGATTTGGGTTGAGAAGTTTGGGGGGAAAGTGGGAAAGTTCTTCAATCAAATTTTGGGATTTTGATAGAGATTTTGGTATCCTGTTTGAGTAATTTTGATATGGGTAGACTCGTGGTTGAATAGGTATTTATATTTTGTAACTTTTACCCAATTTTGAGACATGGGACTGAGTCGACATTTTGGGGCGAATTTCTAATTTCTTGCTAAAGTCTTGATTTCATTAATTAGACTAGTTTTTTATAGTTGTATTTATAGTATGTAATTGCTTTTCGCTAGATTTGAGCCATCCGAAGTCAGAAAGTCGAGGAAAAGGCTTTCTTACTAATTAATTGAGCTTGGTTCGAGGTAAGTGGCTTACCTAATCTTATGTGGGGGAAACCCCTCTTAGGATCTGGTACTGTTGCGATAATTTGTGATATGTGAGTGTCGTGTACGTGAGGTGGCGAGTGAGTGCACGGGCTAATTGTTGGAAATCCCGATTTTACTAAATAGTAACATGTTATATCTTAAATGAGTCATCCGAGCATGGGTAGTTATCCTGTTTAGCCTAATATCCCATGTCTACGTGTCTTAAGTGTCTATTTGAAATCTATGCAGCATGCTTAGTTGAATTCCTGCTTTTTCTTGATTTGTATTGGTCTTAAACTGTAGGATTCTTGTCGTTAATATTTGTTTCCATCAGTTTCGAGCTGTGTTTTTACTTTTAGGACTACGCGGCGATACCTCGGGAGATCCCCTTGCATATTTACTTTTGGGACTACATGGCGGTAACTCAGGAGATCCTCCTACACATTTACTTTTGGGACTACGAGGTGGTACCTTGGGAGATCACCTGTTGAGTATTTACTTTTGTGACTACGAGACAGTATCTCGGGAGCGCCCCTATTGTTTACCTCTATGTGTTGTGTTGTTACTCTTCTGTAAATTATCTTTGTTAATTTCTCAGCCTTATATCATATAGTTATATCTTCTGTCTTATTATTATATCCCACTAGGGCCCTGACCTGACCTCGTCACTACTCTACCGGGGTTAGGCTTGGCACTTACTGGGTACCGTTGTGGTGTACTCATGCTACTTTTCTGCACATATTTTGTGTGCAAATCCAGGTACCTCCTACTAGCCCTGCTATTATTTGAGAGTATTGCTATTGCTTCGAAGACTTCAACGTACATCTGCCAGTGTCTGCAGACCTCGAAGTCCCCCTCTATCCCTTTATGTCGTTTCTTCATTATTTTTCCTATACAATTGATGTAATGAGACAGTTAGAACATTTCCTTAGAGCTTGTGACTTGTGACTACCGGATCATTGGGAGTTGCTTATACTCAGTATTGTGGTCTTACTTGTACATGCCGAGTGATGTTCGGCCAAAAATAAATATATATTTCCATTGTTATCTCACATTTACTACTTTTAATCTTTATTTGAGTATTAGTTATATTACTTTGTGCTAAATATTATATTTTAACTGTGTAGGAATAAAGCAGTATAAAAATGAAGAAGTTCGGAGCAAAGTTGAATAAAACGCGGAAGCAAAAGAAAGGAAATAAATAAAAAATAATAATAGGACAAAGGGGGGACACCCTTTGGTGTTTGTCCCCCAAGTGGAGACAACAAAAGTTTTTAATTCAAAACAAGGATTTGAGAATTACACGTGAAAAGCTCACTGCTTTCGGCGTCAGGACCGGCGCTTGGCGCTGGCATGGACGCTGTGTCGCGGGATTTTTTCTTATTCGTTCGGGACAAGGTTATTTCAGCCCAAGACCTTTCCAACTCGTATAAAAGGAGTTATCAGCGTATTTTAGGAGATACCTAACATACTTTGAAGGGGAATTGACGTGGGGGAACACACACCACGCTTGGAGGAGGCTTCTAACTAGTTTTTCTTCTCTTCTCTTCTTTTAGTTTCATAGTTCTAGAGTTTTGGGTGCTACATGAACGTTGTAGTTTGAAGCTTGAATTGTTCTTATTATTTTATCATATTGGTTTATTTATTCAATTTTGCGCTTAATTATTTGATTGCTTGATCACCAATTGAATACTATCTACGAATCTAGGATTGAACTCGGGAGAGAGAATTTTAGATTGCATATAGGATCGAGTTGAGCAATATCTTAACTCTAAAGGGGGGCAGGGGGGTGGGGGGAATTTGCGGTTAGGATAGGAATATACCTAATCGCCTTGATTGGTTACTATACTAGATTTATCAATGCGTTCTTGTTAATTCTAATTCAATAGGAATATAGGCGTTAGGTTAGCTTGAATAGGGGAGTTGCACTTTGGGGGAGGCTACGAGCAATATTAACCCTGTCAACCAATAAATCAGATAAATTAATTAGACGATTTAACTGGAAAACTCAACGGGATTATTAGCTTACCCATAGCTCTAGAATATTCACTAACATTGAATTCGTCTTTAAGATTGTCATTGTTTTCTTTAATCTCTTAATTTGTTACTCTATATTAATTTTTGTTAAATATTCATACGTTAGGATTCGCTTGAATATATTAATTATTTGATTTAATTTAGTTGATAGTTAATCACAAGTCCCTGTGGATACGATATCTGGACTTACAATCCTATATTACTTGTCGACCACGTATACTTGTGTGTGCGTTTGGGAGCAACAAGTTTTTGGCGTCTATGCCGGGGACTTAGAAGTTAACTATTTTACTAGATTAGATTTTTACTTTTTCTCTATTGAAGATTTTAATTTTAGTTTAGTGTAGTTAGTATTATAATTTTTTTTACATGGCATTTTTGAAACAGAAGTGGTGGGGTAGTAAGTATTCTTGTTTTCGTGATCCTTGTCCATATTGTAAAGGAACCTACTTGTGAAAATATTATAAAAATATTCCCATGACCGAGTTGTGTGCACCATCTCCATCCTGTACTATTTGTGATGGAAACTGGAATAATTGTCCTAAGTGTTGTTATCCTACTCCAGTCCCTTCTTATATTGATTCTAATAATGCTTGTGTATTTGACAGGAGTAACGAATTAGATGATGTAGAAGACGATGTTCGCATTCTATATGTGCACGTGAAATTATTAGAGGAATATGGAGGTTTCCGTGAGAAAATTACAAATGAGATGCAACAATTTATAGAAGGAAGATCTGAACTGGGACAAGAGATCGATCAATTTGGCAGTTCTATTCACGACTTAGAGGCTCAATTGAGTGCAAAAGTTGATGCGTGTAACTCCCAACAGTTTAGTGATGAGTTGTGTGAAGCCGAAAAAGATCTTTAGGCCAAATTGAGGAGCTAAAACGAGAATACCAATCATTAGACCATGCTTTTGTTGATGTTGCCGAGGTTGAGGTAGTATATAATGTTGAGGATGTCAAAAATAATGCAGTTTTAGAGTTGGGACGTGTTGGTCCTCATTCTACATATTTTTCTATATTATGTTTTGATGGAGACATGGAGATACAGCCTTTGGAGAGGATGAAGAACAAGATTCTTACATTCTAAAATTTGCCGCACCAAAAAGACAAAATGACATCCCGCACTTAAGGGCCAAGAAGTGCAAGATGCGATATTTATTGCTTGGTTCTTTTTTTTCACACCACCGCCCCAAGAACGTGACACAAAAGTTGATGCGAAATAGGGGGCGCCATTTGTATTCTCAAAGTGGAAGGAAAAGTGGTGAAAGGATGGCGTCGTGCCGCGACGTTAGATCAAGCGCTTGTTGGGAGGCAACCCAATTTTATTTTTATTTTTTACTTTTGCTTATTTTTTTTATTGTGTTAATTTTTTAGTGATGTTTTTGTATTTTGTAGGAGTACGAGCATGAAGTCAAGGCCAATAGGCATGTGCAAAAGCGAGCAGGTGGTCGAAACTGAGTCTGAGGTACTCGCATAAAGAATCATACCTGGGAGAAGTCTGAGTATCCTGTGAGCTGCTAATACTTCGGCCTTTAGGCTACCAGGGAGTCTCTTTTACCCTCTTGTTATTTTTCAGTGTGCATTGAGGACATTGCACAATTTTAAGTGTGGGGTGAAGATATTGTCTGGGTGATTTTCTGTGCTATCTTAGCTTAGTTGTAGTACTCATTTTTAGTGTAGTAGCTATTGGTTAAAAATAAAAAAGAAAAAAAATCATAAAGAAAAAAAATAGAAAATTGGGACTTTTCCTGATGGTGGATTTTGTGGACAACTTTCTTGAGGGATTGAAGTCCAATAATTAAAAAAATCCAAAAAGATTTTCTTTTTATTTTTATTTAGTTTTAGTTAAATAATAATTCCCTTGGTTTTTGTTTGGGTGCTGGTTCTTTTCCTGTCACGCCCCGAACCATAGCCTGGGCGTAACACGGCACTCGGTGCCTGACTGCATGTGACCGAGCGAACCAACTATATGGCTGGATCAACATGTGGTATAACGGTAAGCTAGAGGTAAATATATGGCATGATAATCTACTAAAGAGTCTGACTGATATATCATAGATGCGGAAAATACTGAAAGGGTCTGCAAGTATAAACAAGTAGCCGACAAGGCTAACACATAAAAGCCTGCTAATATCTGAATGACTGGGTTATAGTCTACGAAGCCTCTATAGAATACTGAAAATGTCAACTGTTTACCGGGACAAGGTCCCCGGTATACCTTATTAACTGAAATACTATAATGACTAAAACAAAATAGAGATAAGGCCCCGAAAGACTGGGGCTCACCAATAGCTGATACGAGATACCCTAGCAAGCAGAATCGTCAACCTGAAAATCGCTACCTGCATCGCGAGATGCAGGCCCCGAGCAAAAGGGATGTCAGTGCACTTGAATTGTACTGGTATGTAAAATAGCTGAACAAAAGAACTGTAAATACTGAAACTGAAACTGAACTGCTAGCTGATAAACTGATAACTGAACAAGGAAGTAAGGATGTAAATACTCCCTCTTCTGAATGATGAACAACCTGTTTAACTGAATATTAAACTGCGGCCTCAGGCCCAATATATATATATATATATATATATATATATATATATATATATATATATATATNAGAATCACTTCTTAGTGTGTACTTTGTTTCAAGTCTCAATCCATAAAAATATATAACAAACAATGTATGTAACTGGTGAGAGAAATAACATAATATAAATTTCATTAAGATAAAACACATAATGACAATTTACATGTTTGCTAGGACATCCATTTACCAATCGAACACTAACTCTTGCTCATATACGCTAAAAGGTGCACTAGGTCAAACATCATGATAAATCTCAGTTAAAATTTCACCCCAAGGCTCTCGAAGAGGGTCCGCTAAAATAGCTAATGCTTCCCAATCAGTAATTTCTATATAATTAGCCAACTCAGCTCTTTTTATCTTTAAAAAGTGTACATGTACAGGGACGGAAGCATCAGGGCCCATTTTAATTCCTTAACTTCCTGCCCTTGAGCGTAATACAACGTTTGTCAACCCCTTTAAACTTTAATCTATAGCAATACAAGTCAAAGGGATTCCATATTAGCTATGGTGCTCATGTTTTGGTCATTTAAGCATTTTATCAAACACTTGGTGAAAATAAAGCTTCATAGTCCTTATTAATGATGTCTCTACACCCAACAACCCATTCTCTTGTTCCTAGATAAATTCTAAAGCCTCAAATAATTATATCAACATTATTCTTCATCACCCATAAGGTAAACAACACTCTTAACCAATAATCAACAATTACACCCCAACCCTATAATCGTTCATGCTTTTCTATCAACCCAACAACTCATATCTCATGAACTAGGATTTATAATCATTAAACCAATGTTAGAATCAATTAGAGGGTGAAGACATTACCTTTTTGAAGTTCAAACCCTTTGAATTTGAGTTCTAGGCTTCCTTCTCTCAACAATGATGTCCTAATCGAATATCTAATGATATGGAGGGTTTACCCATGTTAATAAGATGTTGGGAAGTTGCAATTAACTTAGAATCACCATTAAAACTTACCTTGGGTGGTGGAGGGACCCTTAAGGAGTTAGGTTTTTGAGAGCTTCACTTTCTAGAGCAAGTTTTTATGTTTTGGGGTTGTGGGGGACGAAATAGGGCTAAAAAAATGACTTCCCAAGCTGGCTACCGCGTCCCAGTTTGCGCGACCGCGGTCCCGACCGCGGTAAATCGCTGGGACACTGTCTCGCCACCGCGGTCGCGGTGAAAACGCGGCAGGACCGCGGTGGTTACATACCTTTCTGTAAAACGGGCATAACTTTTTGCACAGGGCTCCGTTTGGGCTCCACAATATATTGTTGGAAAGCTATTTCAATGGCCTACAACTTCGATGCTTTGAGTTTTCCCAAATGCCCTATACATTTTCACTAAAACATACTGGAAGACAGACCTTCTGCAAACTTAGTCGATTTTGTCAAATCTTATGCACCACACTTTCCATCTTGATTTTGAAACAACTATTTTCACCCATAACCATTCCGATGGGACTTCACATGTTCAAAATATAACCTTACTACTCCTTTAACTCATTCATAACTAAGCGGAATTTACGGGGTGTTACATTTCCATTATCGGATACTTTATTTTTTTTTAGAAGTAGTTTAGGAAGAAACTGAGTTGTTCTGAGATACTCATTGACATGGTTGATGTTGGCACATTAGGCTATGACATACATTCTGTTTTCTCGTGCATTTGATTTGAATTGTGACGTCTAAGTAAAGTAAATAGCATATCTTGTAACGTTTTTTCTCAGTTGTTTGACTTGCATGCCACATAGTGCTTCACTGCTTAAATTTGTCAATTATGTGTGCTTGTTTGACTAGAGAGTTGAACAAAATTGTCTTGATGAGGCATGTGCAATGTGTGTGTGAGGATTTGTGATCTTCGATGCTATCCTGTGTAGTCTAGAACTTGCCATATGTGTTAATCGAAGCGAAATTGTAAGTTGTGCTAATCTAGGAGATGACGTAGGCGTTTCTTGCTTGATCGTAAGTGTGCTTGTCACATAAAAATAAAATTTTCCGTTGCTAGCCCTTTGAACCTATAGACCTTTCTTCTGGCACCCACATTACAAGCCATACCCCTGTTTTGTTCTTATTTGAGATTGTTTAATCTTTACCTCCTAAGGCACTTAGTCGCTAAAATAAGTAAGGTTAGATATTGGGGAGCAGTTTTTGAGTGGAACCACGGAAGGGCCTGTTGGTGCACAAAAATTGAAATCAAAAGTCATTACCCGGTGAACTAAAATGTATGGAGTATGTGTAGAAAAAAAAATTTCAAGAAAGAAAAAGAAAATGATAGTCAAAGTATGTAGAAAATACACACCTCCAATCTTATTAATTTGTGCTAGTGGGAGTATAGAAGTTCTTAATGAAAGTAAGGGCTATGTTGCATATGGTTTCTGGCAAGTGATTGGTTGAGGAGAATATGTGTTTGAATTGTAAATGTAGTGTATTAAAGTGCTTAGGAGGGTTAGTCACTATTTCAAAATGTATCATACCCGTCCCTTAGCCTGCATTACAACCTTAAAGTCCTAATTGATCCTAGATTTGGCTAGCTTAAATTAGTAGAGATATACACTATGGGCAAGCTCATGGGACAACCACGGGATGTATTTGAATTCTTTGTGTGAGTGAGCGAATTTTGTTCAATTGTGTGATGTCCTTAATCTATATTCAAAAGCATATTTGAATGTGTGGACTAGTCTATATTCACTCTTTAGTTGTTGGTGAGTGCACATGGTCTCATGAATTATTGGTAATATTGTAACTTTCTTGTTGGGTGAGTACGTGACTTGTAGTTTGAAACTTTAATTGTTCTTATTATTTTATCATATTGGTTTATTTATTCAATCTTGCGCTTAATTATTTGATTGCTTGATCACGAATTGAATACTATCAACGAATCTAGGATTGAACTCAGGAGAGGGAATTCTAGATTGCATATAAGATTGAGTAGAGCAAGATCTTAACTCGGGGGGAGGGGGGGGATTTGCGGTTAGGATAGGAATATTCCTAATCGCCTTGCTTGGTTACTATACAGGAATTATTAATGCGTTCTTGTTAATTCTAATTCCATAGGAATATAGGCGTTAGGTTAGCTTGAATAGGCGAGTTGTACTTCGGGAGAAGGCTACGAGCAATATTAACCCTATTAACCAATAAATCAGATAAATTAATTAGGCGATTTAAGTGAAAAACTCAACGGGATTGTTCGCTAAACCATAGCTCTAGAATATTCACTCACATTGAATTCGTCTTTAAGATTGTCGTTGTTTTCTTTAATCTCTTAATTTGTTACTCTACATTAATTTTAGTTAAATATTCATACGTTAGGATTCACTTGAATAGATTAATTACTTGGTTGACTTTATTTGATAGTTAATCACAAATCCCTGTGGGTACGATATCTGGACTTACAATCCTATATTACTTGTCGACCACGTATACTTGCATGTGCTTTTGGGAGCAACACTGAGCGGCAGTTTTCTAACTTATATATATTTTAGATTGTTTAACAACAGATATCTATATCTATATATATATATATCTATATATATATATATATATATATATATATATATATATATATATATATATATATAGGTATGTATATATATATATATAGGTATGTATATATTTGTTGTTCTTAAGTTTAGCCGTTGTTTGTTGTTATTGTTCAGTTATTCTGCAACTGTTAGGCTTACCTAGTCTTAGAGACTAGGTGTCGTCATCACGCTTACGGAGGGAGATTTGGGTCGTAATCGAGGACGAGCAATGGTCTAAGTGTGGGGTATCGATGGTAAGCTAAAAATATAAATTTTAATTATATTACACATAATATTTGCTACACTTTAATCTTATTTGAGCTAAAATATAATTAATTTGTGCTCATTACATATTTTCTGTTGTGAGGTTGAGAATCCTTGGTAGGACGAATTTTAGGAGCTGAATTGAATAAAAAGTAAGGTTTAGAAATCTGAGTAGAAGTCAAAAAAAAATAAAGTCTGGATTCTGAGGATCGGGGACCGAGTATACATATAAACAGTAGACGAAAAAACGCTCAAGGCCAAGTCAATGGCCTATCACGGCGTGTGGAGGGAGGCTGGCCAAAATGTTCATTAGAAACCAAGAGAAAAGAACACTCTAAAGTTGGCTTGGCACGTTGTGCCTGCCAATGTGCACACCACATGTCTGCCTAATTCCTCATAAAGCAAGGAGTGCCTGCCAATGTGCACACCACATGTCTGCCTAATTCCTCATAAAGCAAGGAGAAAACGCAAGGAAAGCAAACAAAGTTTGGCGCAACAGTTCAATCTCGGGCTAATTTTTCCCACTTCGTCTCATTAAAGGACATTGGGTCCTAGGGTAGTTTGTACACGGTATAAATATTTTCTAAACACAATTTTTAAAGGGATTCAACTTAGGAGAGTTTTGAAGAGTTACTATGGCTTGAAGGCACACAATTTCATCAATTCTCTTGTCAACAATCCATGCAAAATTGGAGTTTGTACGTAATATTGTCTTTGATATTTTCTATATTCTTAAACTTATATACGATGAATTTCTCTATATCAATGGAGTAGTTTATCTCAGGGGTTTGACGGATATGGTATTTTTATTATTATTTTTGGATTGAACTCTTGTTTGATTATTTTGCATTATTTGGGTTGGTTTAATTTGGTGAGTATTCTAAGTAATTGAGAACGCTTCTTGAATTATTGGTTAAACCAAGTTAGGAGAATATCCAAGAGACGTTTTTCTAAAGACTAGTCCATTAACATGTTCTTGCATATTTTCATAGTACTTCATATTGGTTTATTTTATAGAGTTTAGATTTAATCGAGAGAGGAATCTTGACCTTACATTTAAGCTAATCATCAAGTGAATTCGCGAGAATCATTAGAACATTAGAAGTGAATTCAACCAGAGGTAAATTTTGAATAGCTATCTTACACCTATGATGTCGTGACCCTTATTTCTCATACTTTTTACAAACTTTTTAGTTCAACACGCATTCTCTGTGATCAAGTCTAATTAGCCATAATATTAATTTAGTAGTTAATTATAGTTAGTAATTAATCAAATCAAGTGTTGACCATCTTGAATAGCATAAAATCATTAGTAATTGAACATTACTTAATTCTAATTCAAGTGGAGACGATAATTTTACTATACTATCTTTATCTAGCGAGCATTGATTTCGTGTTATATTTTTGTAACACTCCGTAAATTTGGGTTGGGTGTGGACATGTTAAATGAGTATCAAATGTGACATATTAGACATATGAACTCCTATCAGGATGAGTATGAGTTGAAATAGTTGTTTTGGAATCAAGACGGAGAGTGAGGTCCATAAGATTCGATAAAATCAATTAAGTTTATGGAATGTCTTACTTCTATCAGGATTTCGTGAAAATATGTTGAGAATTTGGGATAACTTAAAACATGAAAGTTGTATCCCATTATACCTTCCTAATGAAATATTATGGAGCCCTAACGGACCTCTGTGAAAAAGGTTGTACGCATTTTACTAGACAATGTGCAGTCTGCGCACTCATGTGCGCTCCCAACTGTTCTCGTGCGCGGCCACGCTTTTGTGGCAGTGTTACTGCCTTTGATGAGCATTCAGGTACATGGTTGGGTCTTTATATGCGTGGGGGCGCACCCGGGAAGCCGTTTTATAAGCCATACTTCGCCCCACACACCCCAAACCACAAAAACTTGCTCTAGAAAGGGAATCTCAAGAACCTAACGCTTCAAAGGTCCCTCCACCATCCAAGGTAAGTTCTAACGGTAATTCTAAGTTAATTTCAATTCTCCAATAGCTTATTAACATGGGTAAACCCTTCAAATTATTAGATATTCGATTGGGACATCATGGTTGAGAAAGAAACCTCAAAACTCAAGAGGATTGAACGTCAAAAGGTAATATCTTCCCTCTCTAATTGATTATTGCATTTCGATAAATGATTATAGAATCTAGTTCATGAGATATGAATTGATGGATTTGATAGAAAAACATGAATGGTTATAAGTTTGGGTTATTGATTGCTGATTATTGATTAAGGGTATTGTGTATCTTATGGGTAATGAAGAATGATATTGATTGTAGCAATTTGAGACTTTAGAATTTATCTAGGAGAAATATGATGGATTGTTGGTTGTAGAAACACCATTAATAAGGGCTATGAAGCTTTATGTCCAACAAGTGTTTGATAAAATGCCTAAGTGACCAAAATAAGAGCATTATTGCTAATATGGAATCCCTTAGACTTGTTGTCACGACCCAAATTTCCACCCTCGGGAGTCGTGATGGCGCCTACTAATACGAGCTAGGCAAGCCAACTAATTGCGCAATTTACCTTTTTACCCATTTTATATTCATTAACAATTTCGAAATAATAACATTTAAACAACGGAATTTAACATAAGCGGAAGAAGGAAACAATAAGCTATCTGAACATGAATATCTAATACAACTGTTTGAGTCTCGACTACCCAGAACTGGTGTCACAGTTTCACAGATGGTCTAAGAATACTACAAATAAAGGGTCTGAAAGAAATAAATACAACATTATCTCTAGAAATGCATGAAAGAAATAGGAATAGTAGATAGAAGGGGACGCCAAAGCCTGCGGACGCCTGCAGGACTACCTCGGGTCACCTTACGTTCAAGAATCAGCAACCTCACTGCGGTCCGAAGTCCACAACGCTGGGGTCTGCACAAAAGAGTGCAGAGTGTAGTATCAGCACAACCGACCCCATGTGCTGGTAAGTGCCTAGCCTAACCTCGGCAAAGTAGTGACGAGGTTAGGACCAGACTACCAAATAAACTTGTGCAGTTCAAATATATATATATAGCGGAAAAAAAATACGGAAATAAACAAGTAAAGATGGGAGGGGGAAACATGCTTCGGGGAAAAACAGGTAAAAAAAACAGAATATCAATAGAATATAAAGAAATCAAAATCCAACCACTAACAAGAATAAAGAAAAACAAAGGCAGATTGCACATTCTTTTCACATCTTGTTGCAGGCGTGCAACCGGATCCCATTTCTCATATCTTGTGGCAGGCGTGCCACCCGCTCCCATTTCATGTATCTCCTGGTAGGCGTGCCACCCGCTCCCATTTCATGTATCTCGTGGGAGGTGTGCCACCCGCTCCCATTTCATGTATCTTGTGGTAGGCGTGCTACCCGCTCCCATTTCATTATATCTTGTGGTAGGCGTACCACCCGCTCCCATTTCATTATATCTTGTGGTAGGTGTACCACCCGCTCCCATTTTATTATATCTTGTGGTAGGCGTACCACCCGCTCCCATTTACAACCAACAATAATCACAAGGAATCCCAGCAAGGGAACAAGAACAACATAATAACTTCCCGGCAAGGGAACATTAATATTTCAACAACATCCAGGCAAGGGAACAATGATATCTCAACAATATCCCGACATGGGAACAATAATATCAAACAAACATCCCGGCAAGGGAACAATGATGATAATAACATGTGAGGCATAATAAACTACAACGGAGTCATAACAAATTATAACACAAGACTCACGGGCATGCTTCACACCAACGTATAGATACTCGTCACCATGCATATACGTCGTACTCCACAATTAACACGTAGCAAATAGACACAACTCCTAATCCCTCAAGCTAAGGTTAGACCAAACACTTACCTCGATTCCACGAACACAATTCACGGTTCAATTACAGCTTTAGCCCTTGATTCTACCACCAATTCGCTCGTATCAAGTCACAAGTTACTTAATTACATCAATAAACACTAAATGAATCAACCCCAATGCATGAAAATGAGTTTTCCAAAGTTTTACCCAAAAAGTCAAAAATTGCCCCCGGGCTCACATGGTCAAAACCCGAGGTTCGAACCAAAACCCGATTACCCATTCCCCCACGAACTCAAATATATAATTTGTTTTGAAATCGAACCTCAATCGAGGTCCAAATCCCCAACTTTTGAAAAACCTAGGTTCTACCCAAAACACCCAATTTCCCCCATGAGAATCATTAATTTGAAGTTGAAATCATGTTAAAAGATGTTAGAATTGAAGAAAGTTAGTTAAAAACGACTTACAATTGATTTGGAGAAGAACAAAATCCTTGAAAAATCGCCTAAGTGTGTTTATGGTTTGAGAGAACATGAAAAATGGGTTTAAAATCGTCTAAGTATAAAAGTTACAGGTCTCAGATGTGGGAATTGCGAACGCCGACCTCTGCTAGCTTGGGAATTGCGAAACAGGGCTCGCATTTGCGAACCCTTAAGAAATCTGGACTTTCGCATTTGCGGAAACAAAGTCGCATTTGCGACACTTGGTCGCATTTGCGATCCCTGGCCAAATGGGAAACTTCGCATTTGCGAAGAACAATCTCGCATTTGCGAGAGGGAGCTGGCCTGGGCTTCTTTCGCAATTGCGACAAGCGGCTCGCATTTGCGATATCGCATTTGCGAGCCAGGCTTTGCAAATGCGAAGCCTGCAGGCCTGCTATGCACAGCTGAAAAACCTGCAATTTTCTAAGTTCAAAATGCACTCTGTGGCCTATCCAAAACTCACCCGAGCCCTCGGGGCTCCAAACAGAATATACACACAACCTCAAAAACATCCTACGGACTTATCCGTGCACTCAAATCACCAAAATAACATCATGAACATCGAATTAAACCTCAAGATCAATGAAATTTCCCAAAACTTCCTTAAACGTCAAATTTGCATTTAAGGTCCGAATCACGTCAAACGGATTCCGTTTCTTACCAAACTTCACAGAATTATCCTAAATCATATATAAGACCTGTACCGGGTGCTGGAACCAAAATACGGGCCCGATACTAACATGTTCTAATCGAAATTCATTTCCAAATCCTTTAAACAATTTCAGAAAATAATTTTCTTTAAAAATTCATTTCTCGGGCTTGGGACCTCGGAATTCGATTCCGGGCATACGCTCAAGTCCCATTTCCTACGGACCCTCCGAGACCGTTAAATCATGGGTCCGGGTCCGTTTACCCAAAACGTTGACCGAAGTCAAATTAATTCATTTTATAGTCAATATTTATCATTTTTCACAGAATTTCACATATAGGCTTTCTGGCTACGCGCCCGGACTATGCACGCAAATTGAGGTGATGCTAAAAGAGGTTTATAAGGCCTCGAGATGCAGAATTTGATTTTAAAAATAAGTGATGACCTTTTGGGTCATCACACTTGTACTGATATAGACTAAAGTTGAAAGGGGTGGCGAATGTTGTATTACGCTCAAGAGTAGGAAGTTAAGGAATATGAGTCTAACTCTCTATGTTTGGGAATGTTAATGATTCCCCCTATACTACGTTTCTTTTACGACGTTACTAATCGCCTCAGAAATATAGTTAAGCCTAGTTCCTTGAATAGTTGGAGAACTCTATTATCTAGCTTCATAACTGTAACGACCCGACTGGTCATTTTGATCATTTACACTTTTCTCGCTAATTGCAGGAACAAGTATCTCCGTATGATGTATTAGGACTTGTGTGAAAAAATTGAGTTTATTCCGAGTTGATTTGATATGTTTCAGCGCGAGTTTTTGGAGGTCGAAAGTTCGAAAGTCATTAAGTTTGATTTGAGATGTGTTTCGATGTTGTTATGCGTGATTTGAGGCCTCGAGAAGGTTCATGTTATGTTATGGGATGAGTTGGTATGTTCATACGGGTTCTGAGGGGCTCGGGTGAGTTTTGGATAAGTTTGGGCTATGTTGCACTCGTTTTTTTATGTTTCGACATCGTTTCTTCAAGCATAAATGGTACCACATTAAACAAATGAGCCCTGATTTCTATTTTGATTGAAGCATTATATCTGTATCATAATTACGCAGTCATAGCAAAAAGAATCGTCAAATTTGGACATCGTATGAGGATTTTATGGTCATTTTACTAAGAATTGGGTTGCCAGATTTTTCAGATTAATCATAAAATTGCCATTGACTTCGTATTTAAAAATCTGCACGATTTTTAAATATTAAAAAATTTGCTTCATTATAAGGTCAAATGGAGTGATTCAAAAGCCTAACTTGACTGAAAGTTCACAAGGAATCCATTTGAGGCACCAAAAGCGAGTTTCGGGATCGTTGGGCACAAAAAAGGAGGAACAGTTGGGCAAAAATACTTAATATCGAAAGTTTATTCAGTTGGTCATATTTTGAGTTTGGGAGTTCAGACTTGGATAATATTTGGAGGCGATTTTCACCATATGGATTGGGATAAGTGTTGTATACTCGATTTTGGTTATATTTCATGAATCCATCTTCGTTTTTGGCATTTGATTGATGATTTCAAAGTGAAATTTGAGGGTTTTGTCTAAAATTTCATAAAGTGAACTTTTGGGTTTTAAACATCGATTCGGATTCGGATTTGAGTGAAAATAGTATGGTTGGACTCGTAACTGGAAGGGTTATCGGCTTTTGTGAGTTTTATCGGATTCCGAGGCGCGGGCCCGAATTTGACATTTTGGTCGATTTTGGGATTTTGATTAAAGATTTGACCTTTATCTATTGGGTTTGTTTCCTTTGACATTATTTGATGTATCTGAGTTGCTTTTGGCTAGTTTTGAGTCATTCAGAGGTTAGTACCCACTGGATGGCATTTTTTGGGAGCATTGCTTAGCTTGCTCGATATTGGATTTGGCTTGTTCGACGTAAGTAACACTTCTAAACTTGATGCTGAGGGTATGAACCCCCGAATTACGTGTTATGTGTTTGTTGTTGAGGTGATGCACATGCTAGGTGACAGACTTGTGGGCGTGCACCGTATGAATTGTGACTCCGTTATTCCTGTGGTACTGTATAGTGACCTGATCTTATTTGTAACCATGAAATCTGAACGTACTAGAGCTATTGAGCTATGATCTACGTTAGAAACCACGTCTAGGCTGCATGCTTATTCTGTTGGGATCCATCGAGCTCATATTGTTGTTGAATTATTAGTTTAAATTGGAATTCCACACACACTCATGTTCATTCATTTCATATCATATCTCAGTCTCTATTGTTATTTATTAGCACATCATATCATCATTTTGGGCTAGTTTCATGGCATTGTGAGCCCGTGAGACTGGAGGGATTGATTACTGGGTAAGGCAGATGTCCTGAGCTCTGAGTGATATATGTATATATTTGGATCCAGTTGCACGCCGCAACGAGCCTTATGGCTGTATATATGTGGATCGAGTTGCACGCCGCAACGAGCCTTACGACTATATATATTTTTATGGGATCGGGCTGCAAGTCGCAGCAGGTATCATTGATTTATGCCATGATTGGCTTGATATAGCGCTTGGGCCGAAGGATCCCCTCCAGAGTATGCACCCACACCTAGTGAGCGTGGTTGATTTATATTGAGGGATGGATCTTCTCTGGGCATGAATCTTGCCCGAAGCATTTATATTTGGGGATGTATCTTCCCAAGTCTGTATTTGCCTTATAATGTACTGAGTGACTGATTGGTAGTTGTTATGTATATATTCGGGATTGATCTTTCCTGGGCTAGATTGGCCATATGCAGTACTACGTGACTAAGCATATCGAGTGATTGAGCATGATGAGTGGAAAGTGTGAGATAGTGAGATTGAGTACTCTGAGAGTGTGAGTAGATGAGTTCATCTCTGAGATACATTGCATTGACATGCATACATGACATACATGAATAGAGATGTATTTTCCTCATATTGTACGGTATCACGTCATTCCTGACTTCTCACACATGTTGACATATCGGCATAGAGATGTATTTTCCTCATGCCATTTGAAAAGGAAACATTTACCTATTGAAAGCTTTTTGGGAAAAATTACAGTTTTCAAAGTCACTCATATTTTTGGCGATTTTCGTAAAAGATTTAGATTTTCACTGATCTACTTGAAAAATATACCTATTTTCTAGAACTGTGAACAAGCTGAGCATTTTATCTCTGAGTTGCTTCTGTTATTACTTTCATTATGTAGTTATGAACTGTTGTTGGTTGTTGGTGTCGGACTCTGACCTATGTTCTAGCTTGTCCATACTTTCAACCTAAGGTTAGGTTTGTTACTTATTGAGTACATGGGGTCGGTTATACTCATACTACACTTATACAACTTGCGTGCAGAAGTTTCCTGTTGAAGTTGATGTGATCGACGGGAGGTGGATTTGAAGATGTACTTGCATTCTGGTTATAGCTACCTATTGTTCATGGTAGCTCTAGGCTTATGAGAAATCTATTTATGTATTATCCGGACAGATGATGTATTTTTATTTCACACCAGCATTGTAAATTCTAATCTTAGAAGCTCATGATTTGTACTACCAGTCCTTGGGAAATGTATAGGATTCACATATTTTCTTTTACTTAATTGTTTTATTAAATTTCATTGGGAATGGATAGTTGTTAATTGGCTTACCTAGCAGGTTGGGTTAGGTGTCATCACGACTAGTTGGATTTTGGGTCGTGACAAGTTGGACCAGCGCTCTAGGTTCATAGGTTCTACAAGTCATGAGCAAGTGTCTTGTAGAGTCTTATGGATCGGTCTGATGACGTCCATACCTATCTTCGAGAGGCTATAGGACATTTAGGATATACTTCCCATCTTTCTTTTCATATCGTGCAGCATTGATTCAGCTTGAAGCGTAACTCTTTGAATTCCTTCCACGCATTCGTATGCGCATGTGAGCGCTCGGTATCGCTTGTGCATTGGCGGCTAGTGATTCCATGGATAAGGTGCGAGATATGATTTTTGTGTGTTGTTGAAGGGCCAGTCTGGAGGACTTGAGGCCGGGTTTTGACTGCAGCTGCACACGAAGATTTCGGTTGTGTGAGCACGTGCTTTTGGACTTATAAGTTTGGTAGTGTCCCTATTAATAGAATTCATGGCTCGATGAGTGGTTGGATGGCTATATGATAAGTATGATATGACTGCGAGATGTGTTCAGATTGTTTGAATGTGACGAAAAGAGTTTCCTTGAGATGTAAAAAAAGACTATTTGGTGATTAATTTTTGTCTTGAATTGACGTATAGTCTCGAGTTATGGGTGTGTTGAAGGATATTTCATGTTGTTTAATTATGGAATGATTTAGATTCTCATGTCTTGTTGATGAGTTCAGAATTAGGAAGATTAAGTGATTGCGTTGTAGTCGTGACTGTGGAAGGTATAGAGAGATGTCGGTTTGAGGCAAAGCAAGTGGGTTATCTCCTGCGGCGTGTCCTGAGGTTGTGTGATCCCTATGATGTTTTGTAGAGAGTTCTCTTTTACCAGTGAATGATATGTGTTGCAATTTGAGTTTGGATCTCTTGTGGAAGTTGCCTTGACTGTTACAAGGGTGAATGCGAGATTTGCAGATAATTTGAAGTATTAGATGGTTTACGTTACAGGAGCTCATGAAGGATTTAGTTGAATCTCACTGCGATATAGTAATAGAGTATGGGAATTGTGAGTTATTGTGTGTTTTGATCTATTGCTTTGGGCCAAGTGGGGGAGTCAGCAATCGACGAGTTGATTGCACGATTATGTGTTGTATTGCTTTCAGTTTGAGGTATACTTGTGAATCAGTTATGACTTGTAGAGGCTGAGATCGAGGATGACTCGACAAAAGAATTTCTGGATATGGGTTGTGTTACACTCTATTGGTATATGGGATTCATGGGATGATTGAGTGGTTATTTTTGAAGGATGTAGTGTGCGTAAAATAGGAACTTGCTCGGTTGCTTAGAGGTGTTAATTACTTCTTTCTGTGTTGTTGTGCTAATGGGGCACAAGTCATTCGGGCCATTTCGGTGGTGCAACTGAGATTTGAGCAGAGTAAATGACTCTCGGGAAGGTTCTAATGGATTCAAGATTTATATGTATCAATTGGAAATTTTCAGGATTTGTATATGGCCAGAAACTGAGATTTACATTGGATGGTGTCGAGACTTGCGGTATTTCTATATCCTTATGGATTCTATATTTCATTATCAGGAAGGTAAAGGAAACGGTTTTAGATTCACAGAAGGTCTCTTTAGAGTAGGTATCTCGGTTGTGGTACATTTGGGGTGCTTAAGAGGGAATACAGGGGCTTATGGGCTTTATGGCATGTGGTTTTATGCTAGTATCTTTTGTGGTGAGTTGGTTAAGGATCGTGGTGTTCTATCAAGGAGGAGTATCAACTTGAAGGCAATTCATAAGAACTCAAAGAAATAGGGCAGTTGGATAGTAGGTTGGATCAGCACGGTAATGGGTATGATGTGGTGAGACTCTACAGGTGTTTCGTGGAAATACTCTTGGGTTTGGCAACCTGCATGGATCAATTGAGTTAGAGAGATTCAATCCTGATGACTTGGTTATGTACAAAGGGGTTTCAAGGTGTTCTCAATGTCTTCTGCCATGGTTAGAGGTGTATATTTCCTATCGGTGTATGGAACATGTTGTGTATTGTGATTTCCTCCTGGATGAGATCAAATGAAAGGTTCTGACTGATCGGGTATATATTCTGCTTGGGACTCAGAGTTTATTATGAGATTCTTGTACTCTTCACATGATGGCATGATTGGTGTGGTGTGTTGTTTGGGATTAAGATTTGCGTGTGCAAGGTCACGGTTCGGTTTGAATGGAAAGTCATGAATTCTTACGCAATATGGATAGTTTCAGATAGCTAAGTAAATGATATTACTACTTGATATTACCTGAGAAGGGTGCACATTTTAGAAGGCGCATTGTGTTTTGACTTACGAATACTTCATTGGTGTTGCGGTACTCACCTGGTTGATCGATTGCTGAGGTTTAAATTTTGCTAGGTGGCACGGGAGTATTATTGAAGCATTCCTCATGGTATGGTCGTTTATGAGATATGTGCTAAACATTTGGGCGGTGGAGTTGGGACAGATATGGTGATTCGTATATTCTATGGATTTGGGGATCGGGAATTCTTAGAAATAGATTATTTCATGGTTGTGGACTGTGAAGATGTGGCAAAAGCTATCCAGATGATAGTATTCTTTATGATTCAGTCATTGTGGACTTCGAAGGGTTATGTATCTATTTGTTGGTGACTAGAGTTGATTTGGGGTCCATTGGTAGGCCCAATGAGGATGTGTGTTCTACACCGGGTTGAATTGATTGACTCTGTACTACTGTTGTTGAGGGATGTTCCATTCGGTTAGAGTTGAGCTTATTCGTGTTCTAAGATGCTCTATGAGTCACCCTTCTATGCTATGAGGGATTGTGATTCATTGGTTATATACACACATGGTGCGGTTCTATTTGGGCCTTATGGCGAAATTTTAGCGAGATGGTTATTAGGGTTTTGAATGATTGATTGTGCATTGATTATGTTCATTCTGGACTATGGTATTGAGTTATTTTCTTCTCAGTGGTTATGGTCATACACTTTTGGTATCAGACGTCAAATTGCGTGTGGTTGTTGATTTTGAGCATTGTGACTTGAGGTATTTCATGTGGACCAGTGTTTGGATGGGGTCGCGCATTGCGGCGAAGTTATGTTAGGATATGATCATTTGTGTTAGATTCGTGTGTTTTGGTTCTACGATGTGTGATGGGTTCTTAGCATTGTGTTGTGGTGGTACTTATTGAGCTTGCGGGACGGTTCTCTCATTGGGGTCATTTTCTATTTTTGAGTATGTTTCAATTATTGCGTGTTGGTGCACGGATTGCACGGTTTATGGCTCTGGGTAGTATTGGTGAGGTGTGTCACTAGAGTAGCTTGTATTTGATAAGATAAGGTCGTCGGAACTAGAATGGGTGCTATCGGATTTGATTGCGGTATATTTGAAAGGATAATGTCGCTGATCGGCTTAGTAATTGGATATAGTTCTTGTCAAAGGAGAGGGAGCTCAATGACTTGTTGATCAGATGAATGGTTATGAGTTTCTGTGTGTTTCTTGCATCATCTGCAGTACACAAAGGCTTTAGAACGAGGTTTTGTTTCTCATGAGGTTTATTGCCGGTATTGGGTTATTTTGAGCAGCTACAGTGATTGGAAATTTTGCTACGAGTATGCGAGTTGTGTGGTATGTCGGGTTATTACATCTTGGGTTATGGTTATGCCTTGATACAACTTATTCATACTTTTACAGTGTGTAGATGCGAAGTTCAGATCTTGTAGTAAATTTTGGATGCTGGAAGTTGGATTCTGTGGTTTATGGACTAAGGTTGAAGTAATAATCTTTGGTTATGTTGTGTTATCGGGCCTATATGGAATAGGGTGACATCGGATCACCCCCGGTATGTGCATGGTAAGGTTACACGGCGGTTTGACGGCTTCAGAACAACTCTTGGCACGTTCGAGGACGAACGTATGTTTAAGTAGGGGAGAATGTAATGATCCGACCGGTCCTTTCTAGCATTCACACTTTGCTCGATAGTTTGGAGGCACGAGTAGCTCCTTATGATGTATTAGGAATTGTGTGCGAAATTTGAGTTCATTCCGAGTTGATTTGATATGTTTCGTTGCGAGTTTTTGAAAGTCGGAAGTTCGAAAGTTCATTAAGTTTGATTTGAGATGCGTTTTGATGTTTTTATGCATGATTTGAGGCCTCGAGAAGGTATGTGTTATGTTATGGGACGTGTGTCGCGCCCCCTTTTTCTTGCAAAATCGGGTTTATGACATTTTGGTTGAGATAACTTATTCCTTTTGGGAAAGGGGTTTGTATTTTGAAGAGTCACCACCTAACGATTTAAGGTGCGTTAGGGCACCTAGAGGGTTCATTAATAACTATGTTTGATAACCAGAGACAGGGTAAGGGCTTGAAATTATCCTAAGGGGAAGGTGTTAGGCACCCCTCAAGATCCACCAGTGTGGTTCCCGGCCAAACAGCTTTTGTGGATTTGTACAATTTAGCAAATAAACAAGTATGGCTCAAATAATAGGGGAATTTAAGTTTAAGTACACGGATGTTTGAAAAAATAGTTAATGAAAAGCTAGATTTTGAAAAGAATTACAATCTAAGCATATTTCTGTATGTAAAGGGGTGTCCTAGGTTTGTTTATAATAAGGATAACATCAATGCAATACCCGGTAATCACTCCTTGGAAAGGGGCTACACGTGGTATTAACGCACCGGTCATCATATCCATATCTACCCTTTCCCGTCCCGTGAAGTTAATTAAAGCGAGGGTTGGTCTCGACCCCTATTGCATGCTGTTACCCGTCCCTTCCTATCAACCCCGGAGGAATTTAGGACTCGTATCCTATAAAAGGGGGTTCTAGGCAAACCCTCAAGTTTAAAGATAAAATACTAAGCGACAGGCAAGAACAAATAGGACTTTAGCAAATAAGGCAGGAAAGAAGCAATCAGTGGCTCAAGTTTATCTCCACAGATAATGCATGCAAACAGCATGACTCATACACAATTAAGGTCTAAATTCAGATCCAAAGCATGGTGTCTAAGTGAGTATCAAGACACAGATGATATGCAATTTTATTTTATGAGCACAGAAGCAGGGGCCTAATCAGTTTACCTACATGATTTTAAGCTTGTTAACCATTAAGCAGTAAACACAAAGAACAGTTTCCGGTTTTATAGAGGTTGATTACCTAAGGCTTGCCTAGGCATAGGATAACGCACAACAGTTACCAGAATTATTAAAACAGTTTAGAAGTTATTTTTACCTAAAGCATGTTGTTCTAAATGTCGCAAAGATATACAGGGATTATGACCAGTTTCACTTAAACAGGATAATCAAACGTGAGACTATTTTATGTCATTTTCATGCATCAGTAGTTTAACTAGGTGTGACTGAGCGAGTGTGAACGAGATCCTAAAACAGGGTATCTAACATGCACATATAAAATTGTAGAATGATTTCAGGATATGCAGAATTCCTAAAGCATGATTCCTAAATGCCCAGAAAGTTACATGATTTTAGGATGTGCAGGAGCAACAGTTTTATGTTAATGCTGTTATTTAGCCTAAAGCGAGATTTCTAAGTGATAAAATAATGTCAAAAGGGATGCTGAAACAGTAAACCTAAGAACATGATATCTAATGTATGACATGCTTTGAATGTGTTAGTCTTAGACATGGATTCTAATGTGCATATAGGAAATGTAAACCTAAGGCATGGTTTCTACCCATTGATGTTGATAACATATATAACTACCCTCCCTTTTTTCACCAGCCAACCCCAATATTCGTGTACAACAAATTGCTACAGACCAATATTGAAATGAATTATATAAGTAGAAAAAGAAAATAAGAAGTTACACTATGGAGAGCCTGAAAAAAGGCCCAGATTTCCAGAACCTCAAATGCCAAGATTGTTTCATAGCCTTTCTCATATCCGGGTATGTCAGAGTTCCTGAAGGACCTCAAGGGATCCCGGGCGGTGCTCCCACCCAGATTTCATAGCCAAGAAAGAGTAAGTGCAGTGTGGAAAGGCCAGCTTTTGTGTGTCCAAGTTCAGAGGGAGCTCAAGGGTCCCAAAGCAAGGCTCACACAAAAGGGGCAGAACTTAGTGGTCTAAGAGTAAAGTGAGAGTGCTTGACATAGTTTTGAAAAGGTTGAGTTGGAAAACACTTTTGAAACAGCATGTTTGAAATAAGTTTGCAGAACAACAGAAGAGTTGCTTAGGGGAAAACAGTTTTGAAAGGGAAAGGAAATAGGAGCAACAACAAGACAACTCACACAGAGCAAGTTCGAAGAATAGTATCATTTTAACATTCACAAGCAGGGAAGTTGGGAGTGGGGGACAATTTGGAAACCCATAAGAGTAAGCATACAACAGGCAGGTTTGCATATATGTTAGGATCAGAAAATTCCTAAAGGGGGGGATGTATTATAGAATCTAGTAGTCGCAGAAACAGTCTTATCACAAAGAGGTTTATGCTAGGAATTGACCTTAGCCTTAATGGCGTTATTTCGAATTTATCGAAATAACAGCCCGTCTTGAGTTTGAGCGAGGTCGAACCTTTATATCTTTGATGGGGAAGGCCCTTGGCCTTAAGGGCGTTATTTCAAACTTATCGAAATAACAGCCCGTCTTGAGTTCGAGCGAGGTCGAGCCTGTCTATCTTTGATGGCGAAGGCCCTTGGCCTTAAGGGCGTTATTTCGA